>NW_007247675.1:322188-406130 GCF_000164805.1 Carlito syrichta | reverse complement strand
TCCAACTCAAAATAAATAAATAAATAAATAAATAAATAAATAAATAAATAAATAAATAAATAAATAAAAATAAACTATTATATTTTACTTTTTCTTAGTGTGAAGATGCAGAAGTGCCTTGAGACAATTTAGCTCTTCTCTCTCATTTATAATTCTTATCTTTCTAAAATACTTATTCTGATGATCAAGCGATATACTACTTCTGAGAACACTTTGAACATTTTAAAGCATTAAATACTAAGGTGTGTGCAAATGTGTGTAAATGACTGTGTGTGTGTGTGTGTGTGTGTGTGTGTGTGTGTGTAGAAACTACAACCTGTGGAAAACAAAAGTGTTTGTAGTTTCAATTTACTACATTGGACTCATATTAAAAGCAAACCAAGTGAGTTTGGAGACATTCCTATTACAATTATTTCACAAGGAAGAAAATTATTCTTTCTGACTGATAAACTATCAACTCCATTTAAAATATTTTTTTAATATGGAAGAAACAATTGTTTTTTGTTTTAGCAATCTCCTTTGCATGCTTATTAAAAATGTTATAATTATCAATCACAATGTCTATCTTCCCTTCTAGATTTGTAGGTACAAGAAGGCATAGACTGGACTTCATTTAGCTGTATGTGAAACTCTAGGCACAAACATAATTGCCACTAAATAAATGTTTATCAAAACATATGCAACCTGATCATAAAGAAATTTAAAGAGGTATTGAAGATCCAAGTAAGTCTATTTTGTCACTTTAGTTACTGAGTAAAATTTGATGACAAGACATTAAACTCCTTGATATTAAAGTATAAATATATAACTGACACTAAATAAATGTTGGAAAATTGTGTCTTGATCATAGAGAAATTTTAAAAAGTATTGAAGATCCAATCAAGTCAATGTTGTCATTTTGGTGACTGAATAAAATTTGGTGACAGGGCATTAAACTCCATGATATTAAGGTATACTGAAAACAGGCATGTCAACCAAATTCACAATTATGCCACTTGTTTTGGGTGTTTAAAAAATGTGCATCTTATGTAAATATTTGAGTCAATATAAGTGTTTATTTCTTTTTTGGATATAACTTAGCGGTAAAATTTCAGATTATTTAGAAAAGAGAATTATATTTGTGATTTTATACCTTAAAATCAACGTTTTGGAATTCATATTTGTATAAGACATACCTAAACTTTCAGTTTTGCTGAAAACTTTCTGAGATTTCAACAAAACTAATTATCAATGCCCTGCTTTCTTCAATATTGTGGTGGTTGATACTGGAGAGGAAGAAACTAAGAGATTTGTTTTCTTCCTTAAAGTCTGTTCCTTTGTCTTATTTAGAATAGTAGGCATGTCTGCCAACTGGAAGAACAGAAACATGAACACCAACAACTTATTCTGAAACCTACCTACATTTTACATACATCTAATCTCTTTGCTTTCTGAATTTTACAAGCCACAGACTTGTTCTTTTTTTTTTTTTTTTTTTTGAGTTGGAGTCTCACTCCATCACCCAGACTGGAGTGCAGTGGCCACTTCCGGTCACCGCAGCCTCGACCTGCTGGACTCTGGCCCGCCTCAGCTTTCCAAGTAACAGGAAATACAGGCGCACACTACCACGCCCGGCTAATTTTTGATTTATTGTAGAGAGGAGGTCTCACCAAGTTGACCGGGCAGGTCTTGAACCCGCGGTCTCAGGCAATCCACTCACCTCGGCCTCCCAAAGCGCTGGGATTATAGGCTGAGCCACCGAGCCAAGCCCAGACTTGTTCTTTACTTTGTTTTCTACTATTTGCGTATCCCCTTGGATTAATTAGTCTTTTATGAGTTACAAACTGGCTTTGCACTTTATTCCTCTTATTAACTGCTTGACTGTGGTGGGAGTCATCTGCTAACTATTCTGCACTGGTCACCTCCATTCCTCCCCCAACCCCCAGACAACTCCCAACCTCTTTTCTACGTATACCATCCTGTCCTGGACTACCACCTAATGGAGATACTGGGTCATAAAGTACTATTTTATTGATACTTATCTATTACTGACAACAATATAATAACCTCTGAATTTTTAAAAATCAATTTTAATTCTACTATAATTTGGTGTTCATGTTCATTTTTTCTTTTAGGTTCCTTGGCAATTTTTGATTTAATTTACTTTGCTCCATTATATTTAGCTGATATTATTAGCATTAAAAACAATGTAAATTGAGAATAAACATATATATCACTGATTTAATTTATTCCACCAATCTTTATTGGTTATATCCTATTTTTAAAATATAGTATTAGATGCTTTGAAACATATTAAGATGAACAAATCATGGGTTATCTTGCAAACATCATATATTCCAGTTATGATGAGAGAAAATTGATATAAATAATAACAATATAAAGTAGAAATACAGTAAGACAGGTACATATTTAAAGAAACTTTTGAAAAGTAAAGATATCTTCATATTTAATGAGCTTAAAAAACCATCTTGAGTCTTTTGGAATTTAGGTTGGAATTTTGAAAACAGACAACTACATAAAATCATAATGTCATGAAGGAAAAAGCATGGGGGGGTTACAATAAATGAATATTATCCAAGTTGAGCTAGACTTCAGGATGTACAATGGTGCAAAGTGTAGAAAAATAAGTCAGTCAGATGATGCAAACTGTTGTAGAAAGATCACCCGTTATTTGGCAATGGGTATAAAATTCAATTTGAACCAATACGTTGACATAAATATTTTCCTTACAGAAACATATGAGAGCATACAACAGTTCTGAAGGGAGATGGAAAATAATGAGTTTGGAACTAAAAGGAGTGAAAGCAGCCGGTCTTGCAACCAGCCTACCAGCAGTGAAGTCAAGCTAACAGATCAACATGAGCAAAAGGCAATGACTAGAGGCTAGACTAATGAGGAGTATTCAAAAACACCACAGAAACTATGTAGGCTTCTGTCAAACAAGGGCAGAAGATAAACAACATATTAAAGATTAGACAATAACAAGCAAAATTCAAAAAATGGAGGTCACATCTCTGTTTCAGGTTGCCCTCTTCTATACCCTTACGAAACCAGCCACTTTCTTATTACAAAATTTATTCTACCTTACTGCAAGCTCTTAACTTCTGTGACAAGAACTTGTGACAAGAATCTCTCAAATATGTCCAGATCCTAATCCCCTAAAACTCTGAATGTTACTTTACATGGTGTTAGGATTTAAATGTTTGTCCTCTCCAAAATTCATGTTGAAATTTAATTGTCATTTCAACAGTATTAAGAAATGCAACCTCTAAGAGGCGATTAGGCCATAAGAACCGTGCCTTCATTGGTGGAATCAATGCCATTACAAAGAGTCATGTTTGGCCACCTCTTGCTCTCTCATGCTCTCATCATCTGCCACATGATAACACAGCAAGGAAACCATCATCAGATACCAGCAACTTCATATTCCCAGTCTCTAAAACTGTGAGTCAATACATTTTCACCCATTACAAATTACCTAGTCTGGAGTTTACTGTTATAGTAGCACAAACTGAACTAAGACAGATGGCAGGAGACTGCTGGTGTGATTGAGGCTTTTGCAATTGAGAGATAATCCTGAATAATCTAAATGGCTCTGATAGAATCTCAATAACTATTGTAGGAGGAAGAAAAGAGTTCTTAGGGTCAACCAAGATGGTTATATGAAACAAAGCTTGAAATAATACCTTTTGAAGATGGGAGAGGAAGCCACAAACCAAGAAACACAGGTAGCTACTATTTCCTGAAAAAAGCAGTAAAATGGATTCTCAGAGTCTCCAGGAGAAACCGATCTTTCTGACTAACTCAGTAAAACTGATTTTGGACCTCTAACCTACTTAATAGAATAAATTCATGTTATTTTGAGCCACTAAACATGTGGTAAATTTTTGTAGCAGCAACAGGAAACTAAATATCCCTATTTAATTTTCCACATCCTTTACCAAGTCTTGAGAAGTAGAGTGTGGGCAATTTCTATCTCTTTCATTTTTTCAGTCTTGAAATCAGAATATCTGTAGAATCAGACAAAGTGTTTTGATGCATGGTATGCATTCTATACTCAACATGTATTTCATTAATTAATTAAATTATTAAAAATAAAAAGACAGTTAAAAGTTTAGAACACTGGATTCAACAATGACTTACTTTCATATATAGCTCAGCTAAAATATATTAGAGCTATGGCAACCAAAATTATAACAATATTAAAAAAACATATTTTCAGATCATCAAACTATGTATTTATTTTCATTTTAATTAAAAAAATGAGAATTTAACAATTGCAATTTTATAAGTATATGAGATTAATGCATTGAAAGTCTTATAATTCCTAAAATTGGGGCTATTTCAGCAGATTATACAATTTACAGAGCAATTAAAATTTCCACTTAATAGAGAAAATAATAAATATGTGAATCTCATTATTCCAGACATGGCAAATCTAGAAATGTCAATGATATTCACATACAATATGGATAACTCATTAATAATATTAACACAAATTAGACATGGACAGTTGTGCCCCTAAACAATGAAGCTGCTCCAAGGAGTTTATTAAATAATATAGAAAAGATCCCCTGGTGTCACCTTCAGGAGAAGGATATGAAGACAGATTGGTCACTGTTCATTTCTTATGTCTCATTTCAACATTCCAATGAGGCCTCAGACATAGAACAAAATAGAATTCACACACAGCATAGCTGTTGTGTATGCATAATGTGATTTATAGAACTTTCTTCAAATAACAGTGAAAGGGCCCAGCATAAGGGTAATTATAAGCAGGATCATCTAAAGAATTTACAAAGACAGAAAGCCTACAACTGAGGATGAATAGGTCCATCAATAACACAAATAGCACCATGTGAGTGCACGATGTACAAATTGCAAGGCAGAATGAACTTATTTAACAGCACCTGGGAACTTATCCAGGAATATTTTATGTTTTCTCTGAAAGAACATTTAATGTGCATAGAAAATGGGGCAATTTTCATGACAAAGTCCTAAATAGAGAGAACATTCAAATGTCGTCAAATTATACTTCCTTAAAGCTAAAATGTAAAATACACATCCAAATTTTTGACTAACAAATGTAGGTGATCTGCTTCTTATTTCTTTGGTCGATTTTTAAAATAAAGGCACCCGATTTAACGTATTGTCAGAAATTATGATGACTGTATTATAGCAGAAAGTATGCTTATTTGATTATAATATACAATTGTTAAGCTTGCTCAATATTAAAGTCAATGCCACAAAATAAAGGACAAAAAATTACTTTCTATTTCATATTTGATTACCAATATATGAATAAAATTAAAAAATAATTTTGTATATTTGCTTTCAGATGCATAAACCTTGATGAATTTTCATCAATAAATAAGTATACATACATTCAGAGAATGTGTTTGCTTTCTTTACAACTTTTAGGCATGCTGATTTTCTCAGAGGTAATTTTTACATGTCTTGTATGTAAGACCCAAGAAGTCAGTGTAACTGCCTGGAGTCTAGGTTATATAATTTTAAAAGTGAGAAAAAAATGCCCACAGAAACTGAATGAGTTCTCCAGATTTTTTTTTTTAATTTATCTTAAAGATATGGTATACAATTCAGAGTCAGGTATACAAATGGTCATTGTACAGGTAAAGTTTGGGCTTCACTTTGGTCCCCACTTCAACTGGTTTGATGAAGTGTGTCTCCCTGCTCCCTCCCCTGGCAGTTTCCACTACTGCCAATCACTTTCTTATAGTATTATGATAATTGTTCAATGTTTGCTTATGAGTGAGAACATGTGGTACTCAGTTCTTTGTTTCTGGGATAGATCACTGAGTATCATAGACTCTAGTCCATCTAAGTTGCTGCAAAGTTCATAATTGTGTCCTTTATGGCTGTATAATATTCCATTGTGTATCTATATAGCATTTTCTTAATCTAGTCCATTTCTAATGAGCAGCATGTTTGGTTCCATGTTTTTGCTATTGTGAATAATAGTCCAATAAACATGCATGTGCAGGTATCTTTTTCATTGAGTGATTTGAATTTTCCCAGGTATATTCCCAGAATGTGGATTGTTAGTTCTCTAGATTGTGATATAGCAATTAGGCCTCTAACCTGTAGCCATGTCTGTAAACCATGTGCAAGTCTAAAGGATGAGGTAGATTTTAAAACTTTCTAAAATGGCAATTTCCCCAGGTCATATCAGAAACACATAGGGCTTATAAGTGAAGGAGAAAACTGCAGAGAAGAATACTAGGGCTATGAGAGCTATGCAAAGAAAAATAAATATATGCAAAGGGCAAATAACTGGCCCATAGTGGTCTATGCACATATACAAAGATTTCCCAACACACAGAGAATATATGCTTAATATACTAACTCATAGATTTCTGCCATTTAGGAAAGTACAATTATGCTATAATAAAGGGAAATTGATCTTATTCATAAAAATATAAAAAATCCATTTTTACTACAAACTGTCTTCCAGAATTAAAAACTGTCTTCTCCACACATGCACGTTTTCTAAGTCTTCATTTCTTCTACTGACACCCGTTTCTGATTCTAAATTTGGATTTCCATAGTAACTTTGATAATCCACATTTCCAAAAGAGGCTGTATAATTATATTTTTAGAATTTGATCTTATTCTTTCATTTCCTTTCTTATTAAATGACACAAAACTCAAAGAATTATAATAGTCTCATCTGCTCATTTTTCACCATATCCAGTGAGTCACTACATTTTCATGAAATTATCTTTCAACATATTCTCTATATCTGAAGATCATAGTCAAGTCATTTTGCTTCCCACCTTTGTCATGATCTAGCATTGAATAAATCTCTATCTTCAGGCCTACCTGATCCAGTAACACTTTCCAGTCTACAACTAGTGACTTTTGAACCTATAAAAGTCACTTTTGTTATGTTTTGATTGCGTGACTCCCTACTTAATATTCTTCAAGGACTTTTAATTACTTTCAAGATAAAGATTGTATAGGAAGATGTAAAATCAAGCATTTTTGTTCCAGGTTATTCCTAGTTCTTACCTAATTTAAGCCTCTTTTAACAGCATATAAAATGTATTTCATGCTTTGTGGGAAGGGCAGAATTTGGCTAATAATAGATACATTAATTGCTTTGCTTTGAATATTAAAATAGTGCTGGTGCTGAGTACTAAAAGTATAGGGGAGAAATAGGTTACAACAAATATCTTTGCTATTTTAGTCTTCTCTGGAAAAGAGACAAAAAATTGTCAGAATTCCCGAAGTCGAATTTTTATATACTAAAATTCATGCCAATTGTCTCAGGCCGCTGAAAATTTTGTTGTTTTTGTTTTTGCTCACTTCATTTTGCTTTGTTATTGTTTTAGTCTATAAAAGGACTTTAAAAAATCATAGGGCTTCAGAAAGTGTTCAACTAAAATATTAAAGGTAAGTGGTTATCTATTCATTTATGACTAGCAGAAGAGGGGAGAGAAAGAGAAAAGACAAAGCTTAGGTATGAATCCTGTCTTTATTTCCTTATTTCTCAAAGAGTTAGTTTGAAAGGGCAACTGGTTATAAGATTAGGAGACTGATGTCTCTCTTGTTCCTGCAATTCTGAATGTCTGTGTCCTTCTCACAGAATCTAGTTTCCTGGACAATTAGTCTAATACAATGCCTGAGTGTAGACTTATTGATTCTAAAGAAAGTAGTTACATAGATGGACCTGAGATAGGTCCTCTGATTCTCCACTGACAATAAACAAAATTTAGATGATCACAACTTTCCCATATGTCTCAGGAAGGCAAAAGTAGGAGCTGACGTTGCTGAACTGAAGAATAATGATGTGGGAAGAGTCCACCACTAGACGGAGTCCAATGAGTAGACAGACATGGGACAAAGAAGGTGCAACTCTGAGTAGTGAAAATGCAGTTGCAACTTTAGCAGTAACAGTGAATCACCACAAGAGAACCATTAGGCATTAATCTAAATGAGCAAACAAGCTTCCAGTTGTAGGAACAAAACCCTTCCACTGTGGTCACAGAGAGGTTCTGGAGGACTGCATGAGCGAGCTAAGCATTTCCCTAATATCATGAGGAAAGTCAAAGTCCTAGATGCAACTTGAGGAAGAACGACTAAGAGGAAAGGATTCCTGAAAGGTAAGAGCCCATGAAACATCAAGAAATTTATAAACTAACTTTTGCTAAGAATATTTTCATTGAAAAAAATCAAAACCATTTTACTATGATTGAGAGTAAAGCATCTATTATAGAACATAACTATTTGATTGTCTAACAGATAGTATATACATATTCTGACTCACTATTCCAAGATGAAACAATTTATAAGTCATTTCAATCATTAAAGTCATCTTAGCTGGGACACTGTGCTGAGTTTAAAGGGATATAATGGTGAGGAAAACAGCACCGATCCTTGTCTGCAGTAAGATTATAAATCAGAGACAAAATACGTAGTCAGATAAAACAGAACTGAAAATTATATATGCAAGCCCAAAGCAGAAGTACCTACCATGACCAAAAAAAAAATGGAGCAAATTGAGCTAACCTGTATTTTTTTGTATGTGTCCAACATTTTAGCTATATTTATTAACATGACCCATTACTACTAAAGTCTAAACTTTCATGCTGTTTCATATGCTGTGCCCAATATTTTTTTTTTACTATTGCTGCTGTAACAAATAGTCACACGCTTTGTAATTTAAAATAATATAAATATATTATGTTACAATTCTGGAGGTCATGTGTCTTAAAATCAAGGTATTGAAGGGACCAGGTTTTTCTGGAGGCTCTAGAAGATAATCTGTTTTCTTGTATTTTCCAACTTCTAGAAATTCCCTGCATTATTTGCCTTGTGAGCCTTCATGCCAGTTGCTTTTTTCATCTTATCTCTTTCTCTCCGACTTGAACTTCTTGTTTCTTTCTTACCTAAATTCTTCTGACTACACTGGGTCGACCAGGATAATCGATGATAACCCTTCCATCTCATAACCTTTGCCTTAATCACATCTGTCAAGTACCTTTGACATGTAATGTTAACATATCACCAGGTTTCAGGATGAGGTCATGATCATTTTGGGGAGAAGGTACATCATGCAACCTACCACATTTTTTTGTAGGAATTTCCATCTGGATTTTTTTTACAGTAAATTACTATCAGTTTAGAAGTATGAATGATAGAATACAAAAGTAGAGGGCAGATAAGGAAAGAGAAAAGAAAGGAAATGGGAACGAAGGAAGGGAGGAAGGAAGGAAGGAAAGAAGGAAGGGAGTCAGGAAGTAAGGAAGGGAGTCAGGAAGTCAGTCAACTTTAGAATACAATAGTAAAAAAAAAAGAGTGTTGATTAATGAATTGTTAAAAATAAAACTGTAGGTAAGGCTACACCGATTTTGAAAGTGAGATTTCAAGTGACTTCTCCAATATATATTCATTTATATTTTTAAAAGTATCACCATTAATAGGTCTTAATGTTAGCAAAGAACTGCAGATCCACTTTCTAAGTGTTTTGAAATGGCTTTAGAATCTTTCAGAAGTAGTCATATGTTAGCTTTAACAGCATATGTAAAGCACACTTTCACCTTCCTGGCACAAAATCTGTGGTGTTACCAGATGGATCTCAGAAAATGAGAGATGTGGGATGCCCTTAGAGTATTCTTAGCTCTGTAATATTATCCCTCAATTTGTCCTATGAAGGTAGAATTACTGACCTTCAGTATATAGTGATAGGTTATAGATTTTAACATTTGACAAAGCTTGGTTTAATGCGTAAAACTCATCACCTAATATAAAATAACATTCTTGTTAAACTAGAATATAATATCTGTGTATAGGGTATTACATAAAATATGAATCTTGTTAAATATAAAACTATTTATAATTACATATTTAAGTGATCAAATATATAGACTGTCTCTAGCACTAAATAGGAAAATAACAAGTTCTTATTCTATATAATATTTCCTCAACATATCTTTCTTTTAAAAAAATTATTTCATGTAGGTACTCTACCAGTGGTTACATCCATACAATTCTCCCTTGACATACAGTTTTTATTGGGAATTGTTTACTGTGGAGATGATATATGTCTCTGATATATGTGTCTTTTTTTGTTTTAGTGTCTCATAGAAAAAGTAGTTCTTCATTTATTTCATTATTGAAGGAGAATCCACTAAATACTTTATGGTGATTCATCTTAGAAGTATCTGTGCTCTCATTCACTGTGTAGCAAACGTCCCACATGGATTAATTTGTCCTAATGTTCTTCTCTTCAAAATCATAGTGATATTTTCAATTACTTTTAAAGGAATATTTGCTTAGAAAGAATTGCATTTTTCTTTATTGCCATATAGTTCCATAGATATTTTAGCTTTCCACCAAGGGAATAAGATCAAGTGCATTTCCAATACGATACTTTGTATTTTGGTACTATGCACAAGAGTTAAAAGTGGAGCCTAAATCTTTTCATTACATTGCTAGTGATATAACCACAAAATCTCTATGGGTACAAAGGCTTTCAGAGTTACTTCTCAGTTCTTCAACTATTTCCAAATTTTGTCAACATTTTCTTATTGTTTTATAAATTTCTTAAAGATACAGTTAGCCACAACAGTGACATTCTTTCAAATCTTACTTACCCCTTCCATCATTTTCCAGTTCCTCAGATTTAATCTGAAGTCCTTTTAGTCACAGGATACAGGCTCAAAATGGTCTGGCTTTCCTCTCCCAATAACCCAAAATAACCACTACCAACTCTCCCCTTTCTCACTCTGTCAACCATTTTGGGCCAATTTGCTTTCCAACCATATAGTCTTACTCTTATCTCTGAGTCTTTGTATTTTCCACTGTTAGGAACATCCTTCCTTTACCCCCAAGTATTAGTGAAGCTCAACCTCTTATCACTTTCCAATGTTGCCATCTTTGACTACATGTTTGAATATTGAAAGAGCCCTTTCCACATTTTTTCCTCCTTACATATTGCATTAGTAACTTGTTTCGTGTATTGCATATAAACTTCTACTGAATCGTAAGTGCTCAGAGAAAAGGGGTTGCTTTCATTTACATTTGTGATTGTTTCTAAGTAGATTGTTTCTATGTAGAGTATCTCCAAAGTTTAGAACAGTGCTTTGCAGTTAGGCGGTCAATAAGTATATATTAAATGAATTTCTACTGATTTGAATAAAGGACTGATATGATTTAAATGTGTGTCCCTCCAAAGTTCAAATGTTGGAACCTAATACCCAATGTAATTGTATTAAGAGAGGAGGATTTTTAAGAAGTGATTAAGTTGACCAGGCTTTGTGGCTCAATCTGTAATCCCAGCATTTTGGGAGGCCTAGGTGAGTGGATTGCCTGAGCCCGTGCGTTCGAGAACCACCCGGGCAAATTGGCCTGTCCTCATCTCTACAATAAATCAAAAATTGGCCGGGAGTGGTAGTGCATGCCATAGTTCCAGCTACTTGGAAGGCTAAGGTGGAAGGATTGCCAGAGCCCAGCAGGTCAAGGGATGGTGGCCAGGAGTATGCCACTGCACTCCAGTCTTGGCTACAGAGTGAGACTCCAACTCAAAAAACAGTGATTAAGTCATAAGGGCTTTGCCCTCATGAATGGATTCGTGTTCTTATAAAAGAGGTTGATGGGAGTACCCCAATATCTTTTGACTGTTTTTCCTTCGGTCACATGGGAATATAACAACATGGTGTCATCTAGGAAGCAGAGAGCAGCATCCCTCACCAGACACTGTATTCTCTGACACCTTGACCTTGAACTTCCCTGCAGCCAGAACTGTACGGAATAAATTTCTGTTCTTTATTAATCTACCCAGTCTCAAGCATTTTGTGATAGCATTACAAGTGTATGAAGACAGGAAGGTTTTTGCTCTCTCTTGTCTAGATTATCACAGTTATCTTCTGGTTGATTTTCTTACTTTCACTTTTATGCCCTTTAAATAATACTCAATACAAATGCCTGTTTACATAAAGATTTTCTCAAGAACCTTTACACATGGAGAGTTGGACAATAAGAGAAATCTCAGGACATCCAGGACTCGAGCAAAACAGAATTTTCTAGACAAATGGATATTAAAAAAATGATGCTGTCACAAGAACATTCCATGGGATAAGAGCTGCCTTATTTGAGTTTTAATCTAAGTCTAAGTCAAACCTTATGAAACTGTCACAAGGGTTTTCTATAAGAAATGGAACTGCCTTATTTGAGTTTTAGTTCAAGTATAAGTCAGACCAATGCGAAGACAGAGAAAGTAGTTAATTCACAGCTACAAGTTCTATTTTTAAACTTAGTTTTCTTGGACATCTACAAATCTACAAAGGAAACTGGTAAGATGGAAGACATTTTTGCTTCTAAATTGCCCCTACTGCTGGAAAAGTCATTGAAATATGTATCTTTTAAAAAGCAAATCAGTTATATTATGTTTTTAAGTTAAATTTACAATATTATATTTATGTCACATGAATGGTATCTCTAACAGTCATTCACCAACGGGGCAGTGCCAAGGCATTAACCTAACAAATTCGTAAAAAATTAGGAGCAGAGCACAAATACATCAGAAGAGCCAAGTTAGAGTTTTTTCTTTCTTTTTTAATCATAAACCTCTAGGTAGTTAGCATGAAGGTTGAGAGTACCCTGAGGTAATACAAATTTTTCCATTTAAGGCAATTGTTTTCAGCAGCAGGAAATTTTCAAAAAGTATTGAAGAGTTATATAGTGTGACTTAAAAAAACAAGTTTTAGTCATGTAAAAGCAAAGATTGCACAAAATACTGAATGATGATGATAATTAATTCAATATCATTTTAAAACCAAAATATTTCTTTGTTGGGATAACAGTGGCATATGTAAATTAGAAGTGAAACATGATAAATTGTTTCTTATATAACAAATTCAAGAGCTAATCGATCAAAGGTTAAAATGCCAAAACATGTAACATTAAATTCTATTATTTTATGTACAATTATAAACTAGGAAACTCAGTAACGTTTATATGATTTGACCAGTCAATAAATATATTTATTTATTTATTTATTTATTGAGTTGGAGTCTCACTCTGTTGCCCAGACTGGAATGCAGTGGCCGCTCCTGGCCACTGCAGCCTCGACCTGCTGGACTCCAGCGAGCCTTCCGCCTCAGCCTTCCAAGTAGCTGGAACTACAGGTGCGCGTTACCACACCTGGCTAATTTTTTTATTTATTGTAGAGATGAGGTCTCACCAAGTTGCCCAGGTGGGTCTCGAACGCGCGGGCTCAGGCAATCCACTCACCTCAGCCTTCCAAGGTGCAGGATTACGGACTGAGTCAGCGAGTCCGGCTAACATATTTATTTTTATATGTATATAAAACACTAATATTTATATATGTTTCCCTACATCTACAGATTGATCTATCTAATCTGTTATGTAACACTTATTATAATAATTTGACTAACATCTGTCTCCTTTGTGATCTATGAGGTTCGTGATTTCCAGAAACCATGTTTTCTTTTTCGCTACATCCTCAGTTCATGTATATAATAGATATTCCACAAAGATTTGCAAACTTGAATTAATTATTAAATATTTTGTTAATATTCTATATGGAGCAATACAGTAAACTGCTTTGAAATTAGATACACAACAGTTAGAAAAGTTTAGTTAATATACAAGTGTATTTTCAATTAAACAGATGGATGTAAATCTTGGATAAACTGTACATATTACAAGTTCCTGGTGTGAACACATTGTGATTTTTATGATATTCTAGTGTTGGGTTTTATCCATGTTCTTACATGAAAAATGAGAAGCATTATAAAATCAAAAAATGTCATTAACTTGGCATCTTAACAAGGGTTTATATCTCATGTTAACCATTTATGAACTCATGGATCTTATGACATGCTTTTGATTTCTTTTCTTTCTCTCTTTTTTTTTTTTTTGAGCCTTAATTTCATCATTTGTAATATGAAGAACAAAAGATTGCTGTGAAGAGTAAATGTAACATGTGTCACCATCCCAAACATAATAGATTTAGAAGAAGTTTTAGTTATTTATTGTCAAAGTTATTTTTTATCGCTAGCAAAGAAAATCACTATATGAAAGCATTTGTAACATGGTTTAATGAAGCATTATATTTGGTATAGTTATATGTGCTTCTTCATGAAACATGAATTAGAAAATGTATGATTTTTAAAATTTACTTTGGTTAAATATGTGTTTGGTTTTCAAGTTTCTTCTAGATATCCCTCAAGTAAACAAAAGATGTTATTTATACCTTTATTCATGTAACAAGATATATTTGTTAAGTGCCTATCATGTGCTAGACAGTAAATGCACAATATAAATTTTAAAATAAAAATAAAATGTGTGTGTGTATATCTCATTCTTTACGGCGATAATACGTGGATTTACTATTCTATAAACAAATTCTATAATCGAATGATTCTATGAACAAATTCTATAAATAAATGATTATCTTGCCTAACAATTTTTAATGCATTTCTAGTTATGCTGGTTAAAATACATGCCTTCCTCTTTATCTCAAATAGCTTTTCCATGGAGTGCTCACTAAATGCATTATATTCCCTCTGCTGAAAACCTCAAGGATGACAAGTGTGCTAAAAAAACGTTTCTGGGAAGGATTTCAAGCATTATAGATATAACTTCAAGAGTGTTCAAGACTGCCCTTATAACAAAACCCGAAACCAGGTGACAGAATAAATTACAGCTTAAACGACATAAGACTTCAGATTTTTTGCATTACCTGTCAATGTCTTTCCATCTACCTATAATCTTTTATTGCTCAGAAATAATACCAACGTATTCTATGTGAAGGTGGATAGAAAGAACATAGAATATGTGATATTGTGATTTACAATAACTTTGGTCTTATTCTCACTTTCTGACCCTCATTTCCTAATGCTAATGAAGTGATCCTGGCTAGAAACTATGTGTTTAGAATGTTAGGACTTTCCGCCTCCTCCCCTTCACCTCTGAGGAGGGAAGAGGTGCTGACGTTTGAGTTAGTCGTCACTGACCAATAATTTAATTAATCATGCTTATGTAAAGAAACCTCCATAAAAACTCAAAAGCACAGGGTTCGGAGAGCTTTCAGGTTACTGAACACATGGAGGTGCCTGGAGGTTGCACGAGAACTCTGAGCCCCTTAACATACTAATGCATCTCTTCATCTGGCTGTTCATCTGCATTCTTTGTAACATCCTTTATAATAAATCGGTAAATATAAGTATGCATTTCCCTGAGTGGTGTGAGCTGCCCCAGCAAATTATTCAGCCTGAAAAGGGGGTTCCAGAAAACTTTGTTTTGTAGACAAGTTAGACAGAAGTTGTGGGTACTGGGAACCTACTACTTAAAATTGATGCCCAAAGTGGGTGCTGGGGGATGGTCTTGTGGGACTGAGCATTTAACTTATGAAGTCTGCACTAATTCTGCTTACTATCAAAATTAAGTTGAACTGTGGAACACCTGGCTAGTGTAGGATAATTGATGTGTGAGAAAAATCCTACCTGTCTGGTGTCAGAAGTATTAGGAGTGAGAGTACAAGGTAGGAAGCACAGAGTTCAGGGTAAAACTGCTTTCATAATGTCAATAAAAAAACACAAGGTTAGAACTGTGATAGGGGCCTTAATTTTGTTAAGATACAGGCATAGCTAAATTATAAGGTGTTTGTTATACTTAGTTTTCTTTCTCTTTGTTTTTTTTCTCTTCCTTGCATGATTACTTTCACACAATCATTGCAATAGATGATAGTCACTAACAACTGATCATCTTCAAATTCCAGCCCCTGGGGCTGCCTGCAAGATTAATGAACTTGTTTTTCTCTTGAAGAACAATAGGCTGTAAGTCAAGCATACCTCCTTGATGGTATCCAGAAGTTTGATCAGCCCAGGGATGCAAGCAGCTTTGATTACCAGGGATCTCATCTCCTGTAAACTTTTCTGTTAAGTTACAACTATAGTTAAACAATAACCAGTCTTTGTTTTGTAACTTGCTCTTGTATATTAGCTTACTGCTTACGAGTCAAGTAGTCCGTGGTGACAAGATTTGTAATTTCCACAAGATGCTCTTACAGATAGCATTACTATTGTGAAACTTAAATTTGGTCTTTGAGATATTTTTCAGATGTTGCATTCTGGTGAATCAACTGATATAAACCAGATAAGTGACCCACAACAAGGAACTGACTCGACAGACCCTGTGACTCCAGAAATTGATTCAGTTCACAAAGACAGTGTCAATACCCTTATGATTTCATCCCCAGCCGATCAGCAGTCTCAATTCCCTAGCTTTCCCAACCTGCCAAATAACCTTAAAAACCCTAACCTCTGATTTCTCAGGGAGGTAGATTTGAGAAATAACTTCTATCTCCCACTTGGCTGTCCTGCAATTTTTAAACTCTTTCTCCATTACCACACCTGCTGCCTCAGTGTATTGACTTTTTAAAACTGTGCAGCAGGAAAGAAAAATCTGGTTAGGCCATACCAAGGGTAGCTTGTATTCTACAGACAGGATAGCTCTCCCTTTCTCTTTACCTCTGTACACTTTACTTCTAATAAAGATCATACTAATTTTTTGGTCTCATACTACCTGCTATTTCTTTAAGCCCCTCCTTGACGCCAAAGTAGATGCACATCTGTTTAGCCAATATGATGAGACTTCCATAAGACAGCATGATTTTCTTGTTATTCCAAAACTTTAGGTAGAGTTTAGGGACTGTATTGGACGAGGGTCCTGGGAAATCTACAAGAGACTTGCTACTTTAGACTTGATTGATAAACACATGATTAGCAACAGAGCAGAGAAAATTGCTTTTAAGGTTTTCATGACACTGTATTTAAATTGAAACTGTTATAACCCCAAGGGGAAATACTTATTTCTAATCCTTTTCAAATTTGTATTTAAAGTAATGAATCCTAGCTGTATACCATGAAGTCTCTTCACCTAAAAACTGATGCAAAAAGCTGTACTATATGGATAGTAGGACATGGGCAGACATATTGATTAGAAAGCCCAATGCTACATGAGGGTCCCTAAATTAACCTGAAAAGCTCCACTAAACTCTGGCTGGAAACCTGACACTTGAGAAATGAAGCCTGAGTATGGATGACTGTGGCAGCTACAAAGTAGCTTCATTGACTTGTGAGGTAGAGTTTGGGAATAACTGTTAATAACCAAATTTCTTAAGTCAGATGGGAATAAAAGCCTCTGCACATCCTCAAATTGGTGAGACCTCTACTGACTGTGGCTACAATAGCCTATCATTTAACTAGAGGCATTTCTACTTTCCAATAAAGTATATACATTGCTGTAAGAGGCTGACCTTGGATGAAGTTATATAAGAATTTGGATACTGCTATAAGTGTAAATGGAATCACTAAATTCTACTGATTCAAGACTTCCAGGGTCTTAGGTTCCTAAGATTCCCTACAGAAAAAAAAAAAAGGTTTCTCTGGATGACTCTGTGCTTATGATCAATTTCTGATTTGGCATGTGCATTCTTTCAACCAACACTCACTTTTCCATGACTTTATAATTCACTTTAGTGTGTAAAACTGCCTTTGAATCTGCCCTAGGCATACTAGCCCACTTACCATTTATTTATCAGGGCAGGTAGGTATCATTTTGCGCTAAGCGCTTTCCTCTAGAATGTTCTTCTTTAGTTCCCTGCATACTGACTGACCCGCATTCTTCTTCAGAACCTTCTCCCAGGACATAGGGATGCCTAGGCAGCACTGTATGATCTCAGGGGTCTTACACATAGTTGCTGTAGCAATAGTTTTTCAGTATTCCTGAAATGCCTCAAGATTAGAGGACCTGGGAGACTATCAACTCCTCTGTGTGGACTCAGTATCTTTTTAGAGTCCCAGGTACTCCCTGGGATAGAGCAGATAAAGAGATTAATTATCTAACAATGGTGTCAGAGATAAGAATGAAAACATTTGAGAAGGAAAGTGAAAATGGATAGATACTATAAAAACATAGATCATAAGGTTTTTTTTTTTTTTTTTTTCTTTTTCTTTTTTCTTTTAGGGTTGTCTGGGGAAGTAAAATCTATGATATGATTAGAATCCAAGGAAACAAAAGAAACCTTCCAGGTGAAGGCAGAAGCTTGATAAGCTTAGCTTTTTGTGACCTAATGAGCGGACTCCAGGCTTTCCAACAAATTCTAAATAAAAACGTGGTAACCACGTTTTGTTTGTTTTGCTGTCTTTAGGTTTGCACATAGAGATCTAGTTCTTGGAAGTGTGAAAATATTCATTCTTTATCCTACTTAATAGATGTACTTGTAATTCAAAATTTTTCTAATTATTTACTTTAAAAAGTTCCTTCAAAGAACTTTGAAAGAATGAAAGGTTTAAAGAAAGTATTTTATGTTATAAGTATTTTACTTAAATAACTTGAACTGCAGATCTTTGTCAACTTTTATTTCTTAAAATATATAATCTTAAGGTAAAACAAAAAGATATTTTCCTGAGGACTAGATGACTTGGCTCTGCTAGTGAATCATCTTACTGGGCCTCAATTTCCTCATATGTAAAGTGCAAGTACTTGAAAAAAATTGTTGTTTTTGTTTTTACTGTTGTCTAAATTATGTCTTATATCTATCAGGGAAACTCAACAAATGTGATGAAAATAACTTGACTTCCTAAAAAACACATGTCTCAATTAGATTGGCAGATATGCTGACATTTACATGTCATTTTAAACATAAACTATCTTGAACTAAACGTATTACCCTTCTGCCAAAACTAGTTCCTCACTATGATTGCCTTATTTCCATTAAGGATGTTTTCTTTTGGTCATTTTCATTCTAAATTTTGGAATCAACTGTCATTTCAAGTTTTTCTCATCATTTTAAAAATCTGATTGCTTAGTTCTGTTGATTTTTATTTATTAGTATTTTTCATTTATTACTTGTTTTATAGTCACCTTACCCCCACAGCAATAATCAGCCTTAATGACTAGTATATACTGTCACAAACTAAAATGTCTAATTACCATCAAAAACCTACTTCATTTTACAGGCAACTTTGATAAAATGTTAAGGGCTTTATCTTAGAATGTAAACATTTTCATAAGCGCATCTCTCTGAGTTGCTCTATGAAACAGTTACAGTAATTAATAGTAAAGTGCTATTATCACTACTGTGAAGATGAGAATACTGAGGTTAAAAAACTCACTCAATGCCATATGTCAACAAATTCACTATAAAAAATTAGGAAAAAGAAAAAAAAGGAAAGAGACTTTATCCCAGTGAACGGTTTGCAAAATAGGGAGATGCAACCTATAGTACAAAACAAAGGGGCATTCAGAGACAACAAAAACAAAAATTAAAAAAAAAAAGAAAATTTTCTTTTTATACAGAAAATTTTCAATCAGGTTCTCTGTCTCCTCTGCCTACTCAAATAAAGGATGCAATCATTCTTAGTTCTGATTGGCTGACGACGGCATGGTGGGTTCCAATTGGTTGATTTACAATTGGAACAAACAATGGTTTAATTCAGGTGGTGTAAACCAGAACAAGCAGTTATGAAAGCCCAAAAGTTAAGAGTGTGAGTTTTTTTGTTTTGTTTTGTTTTATTTTAAGAACATGTAGTAACCTTGTGATCTCTAGTCAGTAAATAACCACTGGGCTGTATTTTACATCTAACTCAGTTAACCACTCAAAATCCATCTTGGAGAATTTCAGGGTTCACAAATACTAGTACCATCAGAGTGATAATTCAAATCTAGGTTGGCTGATGAAGTCTATTATTCTCTATATTAAAATGTCATCTTTGACTTTTCTGTCTCTGAATTCTTGTTCTTCCTAGCATATCTATTTTAGTGCCTTCAGGCAGGTGTACCAAAATACTGCAAACTGGATAACTTCAACAGAAATTTAATTCTCACAGTTATGGAGGTTGGTAAGGCCAAAATCAAAACTCCAGCAGATTTAATGTCTGGTGAGTGTCCACGTTCTGACTCACAAATGGCACCTTTCACTGTATCCTCACATGACAGAAGGAGTAAGAGAGTTCCTTTGAGGCTTTTTACAAAGACACGAATTCCAATAACAAGGACTTCATCCTCAGCACCTAATCTTTCCAAAAGCCTCCATCTCCACATACCATCACATTGGGGATTAGGTTTCAACTTATGAATTTTGGGGTAACATAAGCACTCATTCTAGTATATACTGCCACATCTATTCATTCTATAGCAATGCCCTACATTTAACATGCACTATGCTCATCATCCCCTCTTCTGTCATGTCTACCCTTAAAGATCAAGTTCCAGGTCAAGTTCCTAATGTCTTTCCTTATTACTTTTTCCCACAATAATTTCTTACTTTACATATTAACACCTACTTCTGTAGGAGTACCTTATTAGTCACTCTAATGCAATTTTTTACTTAAATGCAATTATATTTTAAAATTTGTCTTGCTATCATATAAAGATAGAAGGTGTGTCATATATGTCAAAGTGACGTGCACAAAGCGTTAGACAGAAAGGCTATTCAACAAAAATGTTATAAATGCTTGAATTTTCATGTATTAATAGAGATGATAAAATCTGCACAATACATGCTTTACTGTTCTTGTAAATAGAACATAAATAACTAGTTAAAGTATATACAGCCTTAGTATGCATTTGAGAATTCAGCACTTTTTTCAAACCTGAATTTACAAGGAAAGTTATTTGCTAACATTGGAATGATTTAGGAACTATAAATGTCATCTCGTTATTTTATAGAGCAACAAATAATCACATATTTACAGATAGTAACATTCTAGACAAATTTACACTGATTATTTTCTTTCCCAATGCACTATTCATATTTTTTCTAAGAAATCTATGTTACTCTCTTGAAAATGGTCAATGAAAAATCATGAATAAATTTTCTTATATAATAATGTTAGATTTTTTTTGAAAAATTTATGTCAATAAAATAGATAAATATATATGTACTTGGTAAAAAAAAACAATCATTTTAAGTAGCTGACTCATGTAACTTAGAATAGTTATCACGACTTATAAAATGTAATAGATTCTTGAATTTTCCTTTTAACTCTTCATGTTAAATATGAGAAAATCAACAACCAAAAGGTTAACTGATATACTCAAATATGCCAACATAAACCGACATAGAAAGTAATTCTAATTTAAAAGTGCAATTATGTATCTTAATTATGTATCCCCACTATTTTTCCTAATTCCAAATCCAATTTGAAATTGTTTAAACATCTTCATATAAGGTGATATGTTTTTCTTTTATTTCCACTTAATCATAAAATGAAATAGTTTAAAAATACTTGTAATGATAGGATTTAGAGTAAAACTAATTAAATACATTGATGATGCATTTTAGAGTAACACTTTAATTGGAGATTACATCTTTAAAATTTTGTAATGATGCAATTAAAAAGTTTTAAGTAATTTTAATTGAAATTAAAAACATATGTAGAAGTTAATGAGATTTGTTAATCCCTCTCATATTGAGAACATTAGAAAGATGCTATTTCATGTACAGTCATGTGTCACATAATGATGTTTCAGTCAACAACAAATCGCATACATGAAAGTATTTTCATAAAATACTAATACTGTGTTTTGCTATATCTTTTCCTATGTTTATTTTATTTCACTTTATTTTATTTTTTGAGTTGGAGTTTCACTCTGTCACCCAAGCTGGAGTGCAGAGGCACAATCATGGCTCACTGCAGCCTCCAACTCCTGGGCTCGGGTGTTCCTTCTGTGTTAGCTTCCCAAGTAACTGGGAATACAGGCATACACCACCGTGCCCAGCTAATTTTTTTTTTTTTTACTTTTTTGTAAAGACAATGTTACCAATGCTGGTCTGGAACTCCTGGGCTCACATAATCCTCCTGCCTCAGTCTCCCAAAGTGCTGGGATTACAGGCATAAGCCATTGCACCCAGCAATTTATAAATAGCCAAAACCATTGCAGTAAAATTGCTTACAATATTCAGCAAAGTAACATGCTGTACAGATTTGTAGTCTAGGAGCAGTTGGTTATACCTCTTAGGTTTTCTAAGTACAACCTATGATATTTACATAATGATGAAATCACCTAACTGAATCTCTCAGAAGGTATCCTCATCATTAAGTGATACATGACTATACTTTGTTTTTCACCGTTTAATAATTTTACTTTTTTATGCTAATATTGAAAACATAAGTAAAACAAATATATTAAATGTACTCATTTAGACTGATTTTTTATTCCAAATGGCAATCTTCATATTTATATTCATTCTCTTCTTTAAATATTAAAAAATTGATCTTTTTTGTCCATTTCCTTCTCCATATTCCATCTCCATATTTTATTCCATCATCTAATCTGCAATGTAAATTCTAAAAGAGGTTATGAAATGCGTCATATGATGGATTACGTTTCTTAAGTTAAAATTGTATTTTAAATCTTTAAGTTCACATTTAGTATATATATAATGCGATTGAGTATATTTAATTTATCTAAACTTTTTACTTTGTTTTAAAAGCAGACTTTATAAAAACTCTTTTGCCTTGGATATGTGAAACACTAGAGTTCAAGAATTAATAGGTGAAATTTCACAGAGAAATAACAGGAGTAGAAATGTGGCTGTGCTTCAAGGCAAACAGTTCATGAGACCAGGGTGCTGAAAAGGTTATTTTTTAATGACTCTAGAAGACAGCAGGTAAGAGTAAGAAGAAGAGGACAATATACCAGGTGCTGATTCAAAAGAATCTTAAAAAATCATTGGACTTTGATAAATTACAGTCAATATAGTTGGATTTTATAAGGGGCTGCTCAGGACTTCTGTGGAAAATAGCTTATTATAAAATTACTTTTTTTCTAGGCATATTGATGTCTCTTATTAAATTAAATTTTATGATTTAGATACTTCTCTGTATATTTTTATCATTCTCAAATCCAAGTGTCTTATCTGAAGTGCTAAATCACACAGAATTTCAGACAATTAACAAATTTTAACATAGAGAGATTGCATATATGTCAACCGCAGAAATACTAATTCATATATTCACACCTATTATTGTATAGAAAGCAATCTTCTTTCACTCTGTTTAGTTCCTTATTCCCTAGTAACAGATCATCATGTTTCTTAGCAAACAGCTGGAAGGTCAATGTGAAGACATTTCAACAGAAAAATAATTATTAATTAATGATGAAGAATGCCCTTTTGTTTACATATTTAATAATAAACAAAAAATTCAGCTGAAACAGAAGGAAGGCTTCTGTTGATGTATGGATTGACTGAGACTAAAAAATTGTTTCTATTTCAACATTGCATGCGTGTGTGTGTGTTTAATCAGTACATCAACAACAATTTATATCAGTGATGCTTTGGAATCTGTGTTTAGCATTTTCATTCAATTGCGTTCCATAATCATTTTATTACTGTGTGTGTTTCATTTCTAGTTTATACTTTTCTTATACTCATTTTGCAAATTTCTATTCCCCTTCCCTCTTAAATAATTTTTAGGCTTTTCATTTGCTCCCAGTGGAATTTCTTTCATTAAAAATACTAGATTGACATTGTTAGTGAGTTGCACTCCTAATTTTTCCTCTCTGTGCCCAACAGTCTGAGACTATTCAATTGTGATAGCACCATTTGCCCCAAAAGAAATACATTTGGGCCTAATTAACTTCTGTTCATTAAAAATGACCTTGTTACAGTGGAACGGGCATTAACATCACTTCAGCCTTCTCAGAGACACAGTTAGAAACAGCAAAAAAGAAAGAGATATTTTGACCACTTCTGATTCTTCCAGTCATATGACTTAGATGACATTAAATTCTGATGGCATTATTAACATTATCTATAATAAGATGGTCCATTTGTTCAATGATAGTAATAACTGCTTTCACAAGAGTGAGCACATTATTAGTAGAAATCTCCACTATTCTACCATGTGAATGTCCATACTCTCTCTTATGATAAATAATGTGTGTTTAACAGAGTATGCAAATATCACAAATTTCCATTAAAATATACTAAATTTTACTACATTAAATTATAATGCATTCTTCTTTGGAAGAAGAAATAATTTTTAAAGATATAACAGGTAATTGTGGATGCTTATATTTAATCCTTTTTGTTGTCTTCCTCTATAGGTCAAATACATGAGCTGTTTTTAATTTTTGTGTTTTGCTTATGACTTTAACAAAAGAGTATAAGGCTTAGGAAAAATTGGTACATTTATTTAAAATGCACTAATTCATGAGCAATTACAGGTCTGTCAATTTACAAGAGGTTAATTTACAAAGAAAGAAAAGTACTAATAAAAATTTGCTTTCAATATTTACTTAGATTTTTTTCCTAGAAACAGTTCTATATATTCATTTCATTCAAAATCACACAATTTTGACTGCTATTTTACATTTGCAAAGAAGTCTCCCTTCTTAACCATTTTCTTTGCTTCTTTGCTATTTTATTTATATATACTTCATCACATATATAATAAATGTAATAGATATGTTTACGAAATCTGTTATTATATGGAAACACAATATGATCAGTAAACATGAGAATCAAATTAGATTTGTATATAGTGGACAAAGAAACACATTATAGTATATTATTAGAAAGTCTGATGTATTTAGATGTGAAATAATTTTAACCTGGAACTTAATATTTCTGAGATAATATTTACTAGTTCAAGTTAAAGGAATCTATGTACAACATGAAATAGAAAATCAAAGATTTAGCAGTAATATGGGTTTAAATATGAACTTCAAGCTGATATTTGCTGATATGGATGAATGCAATCACACAAAAAATGCTGATCAAGAGGAGGCTTTTACTTCTAATCAAGGAATTAGAAGAAATAACTGCTGTGAAACCTGGTCTTACCATCATACCAAATTCCTTGGTTACCTTGAACAAATCATCTTACTTTTCTGGGCCTCAGTTTTCTTCCCATTAAATTAAAGAAATTTGACTAGTATCAGAGTTCTCAAACATGGATGCATTTTTAAAATTAATCTTGGAGCTTTTAAAAAAACATATTCGTGCTCAGGTGTTATGGCCAGAATTTGTCTCAGGTAAGTCTGAGTATCAGCAAACTTTAAAAGTACCTGGGTAATTTATTTTACATCCATGGTTGATAAAACAGGATTGGATGTTCATTAACGTTTCTTGAAGTTCAAAGAAGTCTGTAAAGAGACTAGTAAACTAGATGTTGATAAGATATAGCACTTAGATACTAGGAAACTTAAAATACGCCCTACTGGAAAACATGAAATGCATATGCTATTAAAAGAAGATAATTCCTATTCTTTTCTTACTATTATGCACCACTGCCTGTGAGCACCAGCATGTACTCCTAGAAATAGATTCTGCCTGGAGTTTTTAATGACTGAAGTTTCCCACACTTGCCATTCATTAGAAACACACACCCTGCAGGTAACCACAGTATAGTTTGTCTTCTCATGAGAAGTCATAGTAATTTGCTAAAGCAGTGCAGTGAGTACTGCAGAATAAGCTTATTGTTCCAATTCCTCTTCAGGTTTTGGAAAGGAACAGGAACAACAAAATCTAGCTAGAGTTAAAGTTTCAAAGACGTTTCTCTGCAAAACACAGCTAAGTAGTTTAGAAGATGAAACAAAAATTTTCAAAGAATCTACAAAATTCAACTTCTTCCAGTGCAAAAATTTAGCAACGAAGAGTAAAGTAATAGTGAGTTTAATATGGCTATAAGTTAAAATATAAAATTAGAATAAGAAAAATAATATTCCTGACAAGTGTAAAAGAAGTCAACTCATTTGATCTTATAAGTTTTTGTTTTTAATGAGTTTTAGAGTACTTTTCTTCAATAGCAAGAGGTAATTTAAATATATATAGTATGTATACATTAATATCTAAATAGCATATATTTAAATATATACTTAAATCTAGTATATTTAACTATCTAAATAGTATATGTAACATATTTAGGCATATATATTAAAATATATTTGATACTATAAATTTGTCCAATTTCCATGAGTCACCTTATTTTTTACTATAATTTATCATCTAATATATATATGCTTGTATATTAGAAATTGATCAGTCACTTATTATTGCAAGTAATCCAAACACTGAGTAGCTTACACAAATAATTGATTTCTTTTTCTTTTTCTTTTTTTTGAGTTGGAGTCTCACTCTGTCACCCAGACTGGAGTGCAGTGGCCGCTGCCGGCCGCCGCAGCCTGACCTGCTGGGCTCCGGCGATCCTTCCGCCTCAGCCTCAAAGTAGCTGGAACTACAGGCGCGAATAATTAATTTCTAATTCACATGCATGGAGGTCAGCTCTAAGCCTACAAATCCCATCTCAGATCAACTGGCTTAACTTTCAACTATGGACTGGTTCAAGTTTGTTCCACATGTGCCTACATTCTGGGATTATGACTACCTGGTGTAGCAAAGCAGAAAAAAAAAAAAAAGAAGAAGAAAAGAAAATGATATTTTACTCTACACTTATAGTTAATTTACTCAATTCAGTTTCTCATTTAATTATTCCATTAAACTTGTATAAATAGAGAGCAGATCATATGCAAAATGTTGTAGATTCAGTAGTGAGAAAAATAAACATGGTGTCTTCTTTCATGGTGCCCAAAATTCAGTGGAGCAGGGAATGATACTAACCAAACAACTGCACAAATGCATCTCTATGTACATAATTTTAAAAGTGCAATTAAAGAAAACCATTAGGTGCTATAAAGTACATAAAGAATATTGGAGTTCAAGAAAATTTTCACAGAACTAATAGAAACTGAGGTAAATAATTAGTCCTCTGTATTCATAGGTTCCACATCCATGGAATCAACCAACTGTGGATAAAAAATATTTGAAAAAAAAACAAAAAAAACAATAAGCACTAAAAATACAAATAAAAATACAATAGAACAACTATGTAGCATTTACAAGTAATCTAGAGATGATTTAAGGATGTGTGCAGGTAGATTCAAATACTATGCTATGTATGTCATTTTATATAAGGGAATTGAACATCCATGGAGTTTGGAATCTGAGGGAATCCTGAAGCCAACTCCCCATGGATATCAAGGGACAACTCTGTTATCCAGTTAAAAATATTGTAGTGGAAAGAGTATTTGAAGCAAATGAAAGATTATGCACAAAAATCTTATTATGACAGAGATCATGTTTGAAGAAAAATTTAAAAGGAGATAAAAGACATGAAAGAGAATATCATGGGATAGAACTGTAAAAAAGGGCAGGGGTCAAGATTATTCAGGGTCTCAGAGGCCAAGATAAATATTTTTAAAATTTTACCTAAGAGCAATAGGAAGATAGTGAATGCTTTTAAGCCAAAAGCATGATGTAAAATATTTATACTTTCATTTTAAAATACCACTCTGGATTCAGTAAAGATATTGGAGACACACAAGAGTGAATTTAGAGTTTTTCACCTGAGATACATTTTAGTCTTTTCTAACTTGAAACTTTAGAGACAGATGCACTGGAGAGAGATTTAGGAGACAAAGCTCAAAGTACTTGGTGCAGTTATGGAATGTGAAGGAAAATAAGATTCAAGACTTATTCCTCCAGCCCAGGCTTACATGACTTGGTATAAATTATACTTTTAGAAAGGTCTTCTCTTGAGTCACTTTATTCATTCTTTATCCAATTATTTTAGATTGAGCTGTCAACTGTCAGAGAAATTCTATATTCAATTTTTTTATAGTAGAGATATCTTAAAATCACATTTTCCATAAAGTTTGTGGCCCTGGTTAAGTTTTCTCCATGTCTACATGGAGCTAGCAACTTCAAAGCTAGTAGCTTAGAGTAGGGATAGTTAAGAAAGAAGCCAACTTATACAATTGTCACTTTTTAAAAGAAGATATCTAATCTTTACTCTCATTCTCTTTGAATCTGGCACCCACTGTGTATAAAGTAATTAGTGTATTAGTAATATGATTTTGGGGGGAAGAAATTAAGCTTAATCTTGGTCCTTTCAATTGCTTGGGCTCCATACTCCCAGAAAGATAATCATATTTTGTGTTATATGCTAAAAAACAAAGAATCAAACACAGCACCTTTATATATTATAAAATGATCCTGACTCTATTATAGGACTTGTTGCTCACACCTCTTCAGTCTTCAAAGTAGACTAGATGGTAAAATGAAGGCAGACATTTCCAATGTCCTTTGGGGAAAAAAAACAAATACAAAGAAAAGCTCACCATATAAAAGCCTATATGGTGCTGCTTCTACATAGCTATTCAACAGATAAAACTATTTCCATCAATTTTTCTTTTAAAGGTTAAAAGAAGTTATACTACTGTAAGAACTTTTTGATTCATTTATTAGAAATAAACTAGAATGTTGTTTAAACAGAAAAAATTCCTTATCTTTCAATGTTCTTTTTCAAAATACCATGTGTATTTAAAGTCATTCCAAAATAATTAAACAAGTATTTCCATAAACTAAAAATTAAAGCAAATATTTTAAAGTAATCATCATTTAATTCATAAAAAATCACTACAAATGACAGAAAGAACCTGCCAGTATAAATTATTTGACGCCCTTTAAAATATGGGAGTACAGTCGGTTTAGGACTATTTCTAAGATACATAAAAGGGAAGTAATTAATCTTCAATTTGGGGTCAGAATACTAGTTACAATGAAATAATATTATCATCCACTTCATGCTAATCATTTTTGAGCAAAAGACTTTATATAGTATATTTCCACACATACGTCATCTTTTTCCCTCTCAAATATCTGACCAAGTACATGAAAAAAAATCTTATTAATTAGGACAGTTATCCATATCAGCCATTGTCCTATAAATCCTTCCCTTCAGTAATTTGTAGAGCCAAAATTCTTTATCAGAGAATAATTCAAAGTTAATGGTAAAATTATATTACAGAGAAGATAGTAAATTATAGCTATAATAATGATTTTGCTAATGTCCATCATCAATCTGATAGTGTAGCAATACACCAAAATTATTAGGTTACCAAAATTAATTTATTATCCAAAGGCCAAATATATTTTGCAATATTGATTGAGTTCCTAACATATGTCATGACCGTGTTGGCAAGGGTGAAACATTAGTCCATATCTTCAAAAGCTTTAAAACCAAACGCTACGAAGGTGAAAAATCTTTCCATGTTCATATCCTGATTTCCATTCTTTTCATCCAAAATGCTAAGGCTACAAATATTACTTTTCTACAAAGGATATATAGCTATATGCTGTTCTGTTGACTATTACTCTTTTGTTTGACTTAATTTTGAAAAAATGTAATTTGAGAAGAAGAAATTGGGTAAAAATGATGAGTCTCTGAGCAAAACGATACATAATAAAAGCTTTGGAGTTAAATTCCAGACATGAAGGATGACCCTGAAATGCAATTTGATTTATAATGCTAGTTTTGTAACTAGGTAAATATCCTCATTTCTTTCTTTTTTATTTAAAAATAATAATTGTACTAAAGCTAATATTTCAAATGCTTATATATTCTAGGCTTTGAACTAAAGGCATTGCATCAATTATTATTCCTGAAAACTCACGTGACAGTAAGCACTAGTATTATCCATCCCATTTTACAGTAAACTTTCTGTAGCTAGTGAGCTTTATGTTTCTTGCTCAAATTTACAAAGTTAGTAGGGAGCAGATCTAGAAATGAAATTCATACTAAATTTAGAACTTGTGACCTACACACTATACTGTGATATTAGTATAAGATATTAATCTCCGAGAGATCTTTTGAACTTCCAAAGAATTTAATATAAAAATCTATAGTTTTCAATTGTGGTCAAAACATCCTGACACTTGCCCTTCCTTCTTTTACAAATAAGATGAGGATATCTCTCAACCAAAATTTTCTACCCTCAAAAAAGAGTAAACATATTTGTTAACCATTAATCTAAGACCAAACTAAAAGTTCTCAATATTTTTTCCTGGACACCAAATCTGACAAAGGAAATTGACATGCATAGATGAGATATTGCTACACAGTAGTGAGTGCTGTGGGTCAGCATGTGTTTAATGTGAGCAAAGCTCTTAAAACTATATCAGCATACACTGTAACTTTTTCCACTGATCCCTACTAATTCCTGACTTAATAGTATGTCAATCTACCTAGGTGGACACAGATATACTGGGCCAGTACATAATTAACTGATTATAGAAGCTGTACCCCAACTTTCCATTCTTATGCTTGTTTTAATATCCGACACATATTATTACACAGACTTTTAAGATAATTGTATGAATGATTCTACTGAATATTTCAGTCTGCCAGAAGTGAATGAAAGAATATTCAAGCAGGGCATGGTACACGCCTATAGTCCCAGCTATTTGGGAGGCTGAGGCAAGAAGATCTCTTGAGCATGAATCAAGCTTAGGCAACATAGCATGGCAAAATCTTTAAAATAATGATATTATAATCTGTGTCCCTTTAAGAATACATATTTTCTACTCTACCTATTAGTTACAGTGCATATGTGATACCTATGCATTAGGGTACTGATCAAAGTAAAAGTTATATCCATATCTACTTGTATATGAACATGTACAATAGTCAAATTATGCCTTTTTATTGAGAGTTAAGAAACTAACTAGGGACTTTTTTTTATTTGTCTATATACAAAAACAGAATGCAAAATTGCTGGACAATATCTCATAATAAAAGGTACCCGGTATCACTGGTGAGTGGTTAAAAAAAAAAGTTTTTACCAGATGATTTTATAAATCTTTTGGCAAATGGACGTAAAATGAGAAAATATATAAGCCCTAGCAGCATGAAGAAATTAAATTTCAAAAACTCTTATGTCACTGTACTCGCAAAGTTTGCCTTAAAACATTTGGGTTTCGGGAAACTAGGGGAGTACTGATAGGAGGGTGGGGAGGTGGGACTGGCAGTAGTTGGAATCTGCCTGGGGAAGGGGAGGCACACCTCATCAACAAGGGTACCTGCATAATGAATATTTGTATACATAACTGTGAATAATACCCCACAATTTTAAAGTAAAAAATATAAAAAATAAAATAGATAAAAAATTTTAAAGTTATAAATAAATAAATAAATAAATAAATAAATAAAATAAAGAAAAAAATTTGGGTTTCAAATGCATTTACCTTTTCTCAGGCTTTTAAATACAAATCAAAGGAAAATTTAAAAATGAAATGAAGTGAATACCTAAAGAAAAAAGTAAAAATAGATTTTGAAACATTTCAGAGACTGCTGCAAACAGGCCTATATCTCCTCTCTGTCTTTTGCTATTTTCTTATGTCTAAAGATAATTTCCTCATCTCATTGAGAGACCTACTAACAAATGCAGGTAGAAAGAGTGAAGAAAGAGAAAATAGTCCTATTTGCATTTTTTAAAATGTGATTATACTTACCTTTTATATAAATTCCTTTTTAGAACACAGTATAAATCCACATAGAAATTCTAAAAATTCTCAACGAATATAAAGAAATATTTCTAATCTACAAGTTTGAAGTCAACACATGTCACTGAGAGTTCATAATAGGTTTTATTCTATGTAAGAACATGAGATTGTTTTGGAAGTTGTTTTGTCCCCCACAAAAACTTCACTACATTTAGGAACGAAAAAACAAACAAAACCCAGCATTCCTGGACATTAGAAAATAAAGTGGCTTTATTCCCATGTGGAATTAACTGCTAAACTGAGTGCAATAACAAAGGTGCTCTTCCCCATGCCCAGCCCCGTTACCATTGAAAGCTCATTCTACCAAGGTCTCTTTAGAAGTAAAAGACTTTTTGTACTTTGATGTTTACTGTATCCTTGGTTGAGGCAAAGAATACAAGGCAGTTTCAATGGGGACTCAGAAAATTTCATAACATGGAAGGGTATTCTTCTGTTGAGAGTCTCTGGCAATAGAAAGACAATGGTTAACGGGAAGCATTTATTCTGCCAGAAGGTGAAACCAAACTGGTGTCACTTGAATGAAGAGTTAAAGTTTTTAGCTATTATTTTGTCTTCCACTTGGCTGACCAAGTGTTATCTTGCTGTTATCTTTCAATGATTTCATCCAAACCCTCCAGGATATATGCTTTCAAACTTTTCATTTCCATTGCCGTAATAATTACTTTGCTGAAATTTGAATAGTAACCTAATTATTTACTCTATTTGTACCCTTTCCCCACTAATCTTTTCTGCTAATGTATTAAGTATCTTCACCTGTTCTAAATATAATATATATTATATTTTATTTATATAAATCATTTATATAAAAATAAAATAGTTCATAGGAGCTTATGATAAAAGAGTTGGTTATTCCTCCATGCTTAATTTACAGTTTATCTTCTCAAATTCAGTGATGTGAATTTGAAGATAGCTCCCTATTTGAAGATTACACACTTAAATATGTTTTTCAATTATTATATATTTAACATATCTCTTGATACTCTTCTAGAAAAGATGAGGATTTAGCTTTCAAATATAAAACCACCTCTCCTCTTCTTAATCAATGAAAATTATTATTTCTCTTATCCTTTACTTTTCAAATGTACATTGAATTTGAGGAAGAATTTTACTTTTGCCGTTTTGTTTTTGTTTTATTTTTTTTGCCAATCCTTCGCTTGGGTAAATAAAACAGTCTACTCCTGTTTTAATACTTTTCTCTTCATGAATACTGACTCCCATAAACTTTGTTTTTCTTTTTTGCAGAAGTTTGTAGGAATATCTACTCTTCACTGAGTGTTCCTTCTTATCCTTTTTTGCCATTATAGTTTTTTTTTATATTATTTCTTTATTGCTTTGGAAAGGGACAGAGGGAAAGTTTAAAATCAATTAACTCTCTTAAAAGAAAAGCAAAAGTACTAACTTTCAAAAACAGTTTTTTTAATATCTAAAACATTCTATAATTCCCTAGTTTTTCTTGTATTACAACTATTAAAAGTCAGATTCCTAGCCGGGTTCAGTGGCTCAGCCTGTAATCCCGCGCCTTTGGGAGGCTGAGGTGAGTGGATTGCCTGAGCCCGCGGGTTTGAGACCCGCCTGGGCAGCAAGACCTCATCTCTACAATAAATCAAAAAAATCAGCTGGGCGTGGTAGCGCATGCCTGTAATTCCGGCTACTTGGAAGGCTGAGGTGGAAGGATCGCCGGAGCCCAGCAGGTCGAGGCTGCGGTGGCCGGGAGTGGCCACTGCACTCCAGTCTGGGCGACAGAGTGAGACTCCAACTCAAAAAAAAAAAAGTCAGATTCCCAGAAAATAGATGTTCAGATGGGAATTAGCATGCAGTAAGTTTATTAGGAAGTTGTAATTTAATAAGAAATATATATTTGGTTTCTGCCTCTAGGTCCTTGCACTTAGCTCCTAAAACTTTTGGAATCTTTGAAGTCATGTATTTGCCTGCATGCTAACCAGAGGACTAGTAGTGGCTGGGGCTACTGAATAGCCTTAGGATGGGAGCTGGTTGCCAGAGGAGCCAACCAAATGATAAGAGTTTTGAGACTTTCAGCCTCACTTCTCCACATCTGGGAGGAAAGAAGGGTTGGAGGTTAAGTTAGTCACCATTGGCTAATAATTAAATCAATCGTGTGGCATAACAAGGTCTCCATGAAATCCCAAAAGGATTGGGTTTGAAGAACATCCAGGTTTGTAAACACCCACACCTAGAAATACCTAGAGAATGGAGCACCTAGAGAAGGTGTGGAAGCCCTGTACACCTTACCTCATAACTTTTCCTACACAACCTTTCCATTTGGTTCTCTCTAAGTTTTATTCTTTAAAATAAATAGGTAACCCTAAGTGAAATGTATTCCTGAGATCTGTGAGCTGGTCTAGCAAATGATGGAACTCAAGTAGCAGGTTGTGGGAACTTCTCATTTAAACCTGGTCTGTCAGAAATACAGGAGACAACCCAAACTTGTGATTGGTGTCTGAAGTGGGAGAAGTCTTGTGGATTGGTTATCTCTAGGTAACCAGTGTCAGAAGTGAGTTAAATATAGGGTGCCCAGTTGGTGTTTGCAAGTGGCTTAGTGTAAACTCACACACACACACACACACACACACACACACACACACACACGCACATAGTTTCAAAATTGAAGTACTGAAAGCAGTTGAGAGTTTTGAGAATAAGCAGTAGAATGTTTTCCTATTTGGAAATACTCCTAGATGAAAGCCTGTGGGGGCAGAGAAGTGAGCAGGACGGGGCAGCGGTGGAAGTTACACTGTAATGTGTGATGCATTCACAAAAGCTGAAATGTCTCATCAGCATCAGCCTTAATTGAAATAAGGAGGTTAAAACTTTACACTGAAATCAACCAGTTGTTGGATAAGGTCCACCTCTAGAGGGGAGCTTGATAGATGAGTGTTATCTGCCACCAGCTCTCCCAGCAAATAGAAATGAAATTTTCCTTTCTGAGGGTGTTTTATCCGCTTAGCGCAATATCAGCTACACATGAAATCCAAAGTCTAATCTATGCTTTATCTATTCCTAAAATGTTTATACTGTTTTGTCTTCTACAACTCCCCAGTATAAATCCAAGTATCCTAGTAAAACTAAGTACATTCTATTGCTTCATAATCCATTTTTCATGCTTTTATTGCCTTCTTAGCTCAACTCAAATACTATTTTCTTTCTTTTTTTTTTTTTTGAGTTGGAGTCTCACTCTTTCACCCAGACTGGAGTGTGGTGGCTACTCCCGGCCACCACAGCCTTGACCTGCTGGGCTGGAGTGATCCTTCCGCTTCAGCCTCAAGTAGCCAGAATTACAGGCTTGTGCTACCACGCCTGGCTGCCTTTTTTTGATTTATTGTAGAGATGAGGTCTTGCTGCCCAGGTAGGTCTCAAACCCGTAGGCTCAGGCAATCCACTCACCTCAGCCTCCCAGAGGTGCGGGATTACAGGCTGAGCCACCGAGTCCAGCTCAAATACAATTTTCTATACGAAACTATTTCTGACAAGTTCAAATGACATTCCCTGTCTGAATTCTTTTAAAAATATTTTAATATAACTGTATGTATTTATAGCATTCTCCTGCATTAGAATTATTAGGCTATAAATGTTATCTCATCATTAAATTATGACTTAACATGCTCCAACAATAGTTATTAAAATATAGCTATTACTTTTTTTCCCTTCAGTGCATTTGAGTTCCTTGTAGATCCTAGATGTTAGACCTTTATCAGATATAAAGTTGGCAGATATTTTTTTCTCATTCTGTGGGCTGTCTCTCTGCTCTCTTGGTGGTTTCTTTTACTTTGCAGAAGCTCATTAATTTGATGAGGTTCCACTTATCTATCTTATTTCTTATGATATTGACCTTTAGGGTTCTGAGTAGGAAATGGTTCCCAGTTCCAATTTCCAGAAGGATGTCTCCTGCGTTTTCTAAGATTCTTATAGTTTGAGGTTTTACATTTAGGTCATTGATCCATTTAGAGTAAATTTTTGTGTATGGTGATAGATAGGGGTCCTGTTTCAATCTTCTGCATGTGGTTAGCCAGTTTTCCCAGCACCATTTACTGAATAGGTTTTCCTCTCCCCAGTAGTTGTTGTTGGAGGCTTTGTCAAAGATGAGTTGGTTGAGGAATTGAGGCTTTGCTTCCAGAATCTCTATCCTGTTCCATTGGTCTATGTGCCTGTTTTTATACCAATACCAGGTTGTTTTGATTACTGTAGCCTTATAGGAGAATTTGAAGTCTGGAAGTGTGATACTTCCTGCTTTGTTTCTCTTGCTAAGGATTATTTTGGCTATTTGTGGTCGTTTATGTTTCCATATGAATCTCTGTATTGTCATTTCCAGGTCTGAGAAGAATGATGTTGATAACTTATTTAAAAAGTGGGCAAAGCCGGGCTCGGTGGCTCAGCCTGTAATCCCGCGCCTTTGGGAGGCTGAGGTGAGTGGATTGCCTGAGCCCACGGGTTTGAGACTCGCCTGGGCAGCGAGACCTCATCTATACAATAAATCAAAAAATCAGCCAGGCGTGGTAGCGCGTGCCTGTAATTCCGGCTACTCGGAAGGCTGAGGCAGGAGGATCGCTGGAGCCCAGTAGGCGAGGCTGCGGTGGCCGGGAGCGGCCACTGTACTCCAGTCTGGGTGACAGAGTGAGACACCAACTCAAAAAAAAATTAAAAATTAAAAATAAATAAATAAAAAGTGGGCAAAAGACATGAATAGACACTTCTCAAAAGAAGATATATAGGCAGCCAACAGACACATGAAAAACTGCTCAGCCTCACTCATCATCAGAGAAATGCAAATTAAAAGCACATTGAGATACCACCTAATCCCTGTAAGAATGGCCATCATTAATAAAACAAACAACAATAGATGCTCGTGAGGATGTGGAGAAAAAGGAATGCTTCTACACTGCTGGTGGGAATGCAAACTTGTGCAGCCTCTCTGGAAAACAGTCTGGAGATTTCTGAAAGAACTAGAAATTAACCTTCCATATGACTCAGCAATTCCCCTATTGGGAATATACCTGGAAGAACTCAAATTATTCTACAAAGAAGATACCTGCACATGTATGTTTATTGCAGCTCTATTCACAATAGCAGAAACATGGAACCAACCATGTTGCCCATCAAAGCTGGACTGGATTAAAAAAATGTGGTACATAAACACAATGGAATATTATGCAGCCATAAAGAATGACAAATATATGGACTTTGCAGTAACCTGGATGAATTTGGAGTTGATCATACTCAGTGATTTATCACAGAAATAGAGAAGAGAGTTCCATATGTTCTCACTCATAAAAGGACCTTGAGCAATTATAATGCTATAAGAAAATGATTGGCAGTAATGGGAAACTGTTGGTGGATGGGGTGGGATTGGCAGTTGAGGGAAACTGCTAGGGGAGGGAGGGGCATACCTCATTAACAGGGGTACCTGCATGATCAATGTTTATATACCTAATCCTGAATTGTATCCCACGTCTTTACATTAAAATTTTTTTTAAATAGCTATTACTGAAATGATAAAATATTGAAAGAGGAGTAAAAGTTTGAACTATATAGACAAGGTTACAGGAAAGGAGATCAGATTTGAGCTGGGTTTTGAAGATGTAGCAAGTAACCATGGCTTTCCTCCTCCCTTAGGAAGCCTCAGTTTATGTGAAGACTTGCTGCTTTATGGTTTTGTGGACACAAGACTCAAGTTATTTGTTTGAATCTTTAATTGCTCTGTTGCCATGGATGCATTTTTCATTTTAATGAAAATCAGTTTCCTAGTCTCAAAATCATAATGTCCATAGGTATGTGAGAGGATTCAATGAGATAACCTTCTAAAGTTAGCACTTTCTGGCAGTTCCTGGTGGACTCTTCACTTCTGCATTGAGAGAACATCTTCAGGATTTGATGATTCAAGAACCCTTGAACTCTGTAAAAATTGCATTTGAGTTGTTCATTGTCTTTATTGCAGTGTGTATGAAAATAAACTTAAGACAGAAAGGTAGCAAATAACTTGTCTTCCATTTATCATTCCAGTCAGTAGCGGCTGCCAGGCATGAAGTGAGAGAAAGATTATGGTAAATTAACAACATCTGCCATTGTCACTAGATAGGGACATAGTAGCACATATGCTTGGTATTTGCTGTTTCTCTAAAGAAATGCTGATTACAAATGTTTCTTGTTAAAACAACAATAATATTATGATATTACATGTAGGTGATGCAGAACACTTTCTGTGTTGATAAACAGCACAATGACACTTAAGTTAAGAATTTTGTATATAGCCAGGCTCGGTGGCTCAGCCTGTAATCCCGCACCTTTGGGAGGCTGAGGTGAGTGGATTGCCTGAGCCCATGGGTTCAGGACCCGCCTGGGCAGGCGAGACCTCATCTCTACAATAAATTAAAAAAAATTAGCCGGGCGTGGTAGCGCGCACCTGTAATTCCGGCTACTCAGAAGGATGAGGCAGAAGGATCGCTGGAGCCCAGCAGGTCGAGGCTGCGGTGGCCGGGAGCGGCCACTGCACTCCAGTCGATGACAGAGTGAGACTCTAACTCAAAAAAAAAAAAAAAAGAAATTTGTATATAATATTCACCACGTTTGCTTTTTACTATTAGTTAGAAAGTATTACAATCATTTATCCATAACGTATAGAAAGTTTAAAGAGGTTAGATATTCACCAATGTCATAAAACTAGCAAGGTTTAATCCCAGGTTTGGTTTCTAACATGTACCACATCATCTACCAGATAATAGCATACATTTGCCTAAATAGTGATTTACAGTTTTTAAAGTACTATCCTATACTTCACCACATTTGTCATTTCAGTGCTCTGTAGTAGGCTTGTGGTTGATGGGACAGATGATACCACCCATCAGACTCGTCACAAGCAGATCAAAGACTATCTTTCAATTGATATTCATATGCCTGCACTGTAGAAGCAATCTAATATAATAAAAAGAGTCAAAAGTCAGACAGATTATTAACTTACATATTCATTCATCATCCATGTAAATATGTGTCGACTATCTTATATGTCACAGGCATTGAGCTTTCATTTTTCTTTTGCTTCTTTTCATCAGCAGGACATTACACAGTTTACTGCGTTGTGATCTTATAATATAACTGCAAGGGATTCGTATTACAACAGATACAGATTCAAAGCCTAATCCGAATTTGCCCATTAGAAAAATAACCCATTCATATAGGTCCAGTTATCCTTCTAATCACCTGTTAACTTTAAATTGTGGATTCAAACAAACACACACTATTTATTGTTCGTTATCTGCCAGATAGCCATGAAAGCATCTAAAAATAAGAACATACTTAAATCCCCTACTAGCTCTAAAAAGTAAGTACTATTATTATCATCTCTATTTTATTTTTACAGTTTTTTTTCAACTGAAGCACAGAGAAGTTAAGTGACATGTTCAAAATTACACACCGTAGGAGTGGTAGAGTCTGATTTCTAACACAAAGACTCCATTTCCAGAATATGCTCTTACCACAATTTATGGTGCATCTTGTTGTTGCTCTAAGGGTCAAATTAAGCTACATAATAAATGCAAAGCCCCCAACAAAGAGTCTAAGACATAGTAGATTTTATATGTTTCTTTCACTATGCCACACTATCTCCAGAAATAGTTACAGACACTTCACAAAAGAAGACATCCGAGCAGCCAACAGACACATGAAGAAATGCTCAACCTCACTAATCATCAGGGAGATGCAAATCAAAACCACACTGAGATACCACTTAACTCCAGTCAGAATGGCAATTATCAGCAACTCAAAAAATAACAGCTGCTGGAGAGGGTGTGGTGAAAAGGGAACACTTCTACACTGTTGGTGGGAGTGTAAACTAGTGCAACCTCTGTGGAAAGCAGTGTGGTGATTCCTAAAAGCTCTAAACATCGACCTTCCATATGACCCCACAATCCCCCTACTGGGAATATACCCTGAAGACCTCAAATCACTCTATAAAAAAGATACCTGCACACGTATGTTTATCGCAGCGTTGTTCACAATAGCAAGAACCTGGAAACAACCATGCTGCCCATCAAAAGAGGACTGGATTAAAAAAATGTGGTACATATACACGATGGAATACTATGCAGCCATAAAAAAGAACAAAATCATGAATTTTGCTGCAACCTGGATGGAACTAGAGTCTATAATACTGAGTGACCTCTCACAGAAACAAAGATCCGAGTATCACATGTTCTCACTCATATAATGGACCTTGAACATCCAATGTAATCCTATAAGAAAATGACTGACAGTACTCGGAAACTATGGGGGTAGGGGGATGGGATTAACAGTCGCAAATATCTGTCTCGGGATGGGGAAACACCTCTTATCAACAGGGCGCCTGAATGAAACGTAATTTTACACCTAACCCTTAACTGTACCCCACAAAATCATTAAAAAAATATTGATTAAAAAAATAAAAATTAAAAAAAAAGAATGTGAAAAGATCACTCTGGGCCCTTAGGAATGTGACTCAGCCCAAAGTTCATGCTGGGCCTTTACTAGTAACTCTAGATAATTGTCTATATTATTAAAGTTGAAACAGCACTTTATATGCATATACTAATTCTCAAATATACTTTAAAATCTTATAAAGAAGCTTGTACTGTATTAAAGGCTCCCAAATGTGAAAAAAAAGAAATAAAAATAATTTGTCAGAGGGATTTTAAACAAAATATCATGCAATTTGCATCACAGAAATCATCAAGAGAATTATTATAAGATAACAGTTCCCCTGTAGTCATTTTTTTCTTTCCTCTCTAATGTAAATTTTTATATCAGGTCATTGATTATAATTTTAATGACTTGTGTTTATATACAATTTCAAATCTAGGTAGTTAATGAGACTATGAATTATTTAGCTAGAAAGAAAGTACACTATACATTTACCTTCCATATTGAGCAATATTTGAAAATGAGCAATACTTCAATGTACAAATATGTTTTTCTCTTCAAATTAATTGACCACTAATTTAGAATGTTTTTGCATTCAGAAGATCTACATGAACACATATGTGTATTATAATGCTCCTCAATGAAGACCAGACAATTTACAACTAATTATTTATTTATTTTTGGAATTATCTATTTGGTTATTAAATACTTCCTGCATTACTGTTTGCTAAAGGTCTAGTTCCTCCAGACTAATAAACTGTCTGTGTTCAACTGAGAAGTTGACACTAGTAGCAATAGCTCTAGAATATTTTCTGACTTGGGATATGTACCACATACAGTAATCTAATAAAGAGACCAGACTACTTCAGTTAAACTGACAAGAAGCAATGATATTTTTTCCATTGTGAGGAATTAAAAAGATATGTCATCCTTGAAAATGGAATCAGAGACAGTCTAATTCTTCCAAAACATATTTTGAAAAAAACCATAATCTTTCATTTTTTTGATTATCTTTACCAAAATATAAATTAGAAATGCCATTCAGCTTCATATAAGCTAAAGGCTCCCCCTACTGTTGAAGAGCTATTAGGAACACATCCTTGGATTTTTAGCTTTATGGAACTAGATAAATGAGGCATTGTTCCACTGGAAAGACTAAGACAGAAGGGAAAATAGTGCAGTGATTCAATCTACCATATCACTCAAAAATCCTATGGCTTGAATATTAGAATGGTGAGTTTGTAATTTGTTCCCTTAGTTGGCCTTATTTTATTTTATTTTATATTTTTTTTAACTTTTAATTTTTTCATTGTAAAATTGTAGGGTACAATTCAGGCTTAGGTATACAAATATTAATTGTGCAGGTACTCTTGTTGATGAGGTGTGTTCCTTACCTTCCCCAGGCAGATTTTGACTACCGTTAATCCCACCTCCCAACCTCCCTCACAGTTTTCTGCTACTGTCAATCCTAGTGTGCACCATGATTGTAGTGGTTAGTATTCTGCTTTGTGGCCTCATTTTATTCATATTTTGAATAGTGTGTACATTTCACCATGCTACTTAGGACCCCAGGTTTTAAAGGTATGTCTTTTTTTATAATACACCTCTCCGCTGAAAGCCAGTTACCTACTCTGATACTCAACAAAAGAATGCTGTGTTCTAAATGCTGAAGGAAAATGAAAAACGTATTTTGGACTCAATAAGCACAGTTAAGTTGAAATATGACACTTGTACAATTTACAGGTCAGGTTTTAAGCATGTTAAGGACAAATAATATTAGTAGAACCATTTAAGGATTAATGCTACTGCCAGACTTCTAAGGCTGAATTACTCCAGAAGTAGAAACTGAGGTTATGGTTTGACTGCACATAATTTATTTGGGTGGAATCCAGGAGGCAAAAGAGGTGAGTGTAAAACTAATACGCAATAGAAAAAAATGTCAATAAAGTGTACATTATCATTATTGCTTTGGCAAAAGAGGGTCGGTCTTGTCAGCTCAGGGAGACGTAGTTCACACCTGAGAGTCTCCCTCATGGGGACAAGGAAGTCAACTCCCCGTCTGACATTATTTTATAGCCTAAATGTTTCCAGGTCATTACTTCTACAACTTTCCAAGTGTGTCTGGAGCAAGCAATATACATGCTCACATGCTCAAAAATAAAGTCACAAGACAGTCACAGGCATTGGTAGTAAGTGGCTTTGTGTTATGCAGACTTGAATTTGATGAGAATGCATCCTCAACAATGCCAACAGTCCTTGATTTTTTTTTTAAAATGTAACAAATGAGTTAAAGAACTTTTAGTCTTTCTACGTAAAATCATATATATTGGCCATCTTTAAAAAAATACCAGAGAAAATTGTCTTTAAATATGTTTATTGGGTTTATTCGAGAATAGAAATAAAGATTTAAATCCAGAATGCCTAAAACGGCAAGTCAACAGTGCATTTGGTGAAGGAAATGTAAGGGAAACTTTTATTAGTGAAAAGAAATTTGCATAAGCTGCTTTGGGCTCCAAAGCTTCAAGACCAGAGTTGTAGTGAGCTTATTGGTGAAGATGCTATTCCTGGGCAGGTGTTGTTTCAAGAACATCTTATCTGAATTACTGCCGTACTAAGAATTGTCTAGTGATAACTTTATTAAAGCAAAAGATTCATGAAGGATGCAAAAGGGTTTCTTGTGGCGTTTTTAAAAAGTTCTTGGAAATAGTTCTTATTTCAGACATGTAAGAAGGAGCCTTTTCTCCTTCAGGCCTTCCCAACTCTGTTTTCTCTGGGTCTGACAAAAGTGATTTCTTTCTGGTATCTACAACTGTCATATTATCATGGGAACTTGAGAATTTAATTTTTCAGCTTTCAAAGGTTTGCTCACTTAAATTTTGGGATTCTCTGACCATTCTTACATGGGCAATAAGGCTCTTTGGGAGCCTTTGTGGATTATGGTTTGGGAGATGAGAGGATTTAGTAAAACAGAGAAGGAATATCAGAAATTCTTTGTAGTAACACCAGACAGAAGACTGTTTTGTTGTTCTTGTGCTGTTGCTGGTTTGTTTATTGTTGTTGTTGTTGTTTGTTTGTTTGTATGCATCTGAAAAGTAACAGTTACCTTGCCATACCTGTACTGAGGGAATTGAACCGTTTTTACCTCACAAGCAACAAAAGCAAGTTTTCCATGCGTCTTTACCTAACAATATTTTTCCTTAATCGAAATTAAAGAGAAGAAGACAGCTCCTACAAAGCAGGAGTAGTTACTTCTCAAAATTATCCTTCAGGGACAGTTTTACATTGAATGTAGGAAGGATTTTATTATCCATTATAAAGCTTAGGTCATCTCTTCTTATTCTAAAATTTAATCTTCACTGAAACTTTATCGAACATGTAGAAGGAAGTTTTCTATTACCGGTGTCAGAGTAGGGAACAAATAGCTCAGTCAAGTTGTTGACAGCAAGTTTATTTTTATCTCTGTATCTTGAACCATATGACAGTAGACTGTGCTAAATAAGATAAACAGCACAATTTTTGTCTAGGATTTATATGTTTTTGTTTTTCTTTTTAGTCAGAGTCTTTGTCACCCAGACTGGAGTGCAATGGCATGCAGCTCATGACCACTGCAGCCTTGACCTGCAGGGTTCAGGAAATTATTTCACCTCAGCCTTCCAAGTAACTGGAACTATAGGCATGTGCCATCATGCCAGGCTAATTTTTTTATTTATTGTAAAGACGTCCTATCATGTTGCCCAGGCTGGTCTCGAACCCACAGACTCAGGCAATCTTCTCACCTACACCTCCCAAAGTGCTGGGATTACAGATGAAAGCCCCCGCAACTGACCTATATGTTATACTTTGACAATGTGGGTTATTGAATATAATACTCTAATTCCAGATATAAGACTTACTTTAATGAATAAGTTGATTCAATAATTAAAACAAGAAAAAACTTTTCGTTATATATTTTGTTCAAATGCCATGAGTTGAAAAGTTGGTGAAAATTTAACTGTATATTGAAGAAAATAATAGTACAGATATCACTACAGGTATAAGGAAATCTATAAAAATAGTAAGTATATACATATTATGTAATGTTTGTAAATCAATGTGACTTGCAATTAAATGTTATTAAAATTATTGGAATCTGTGGTTTTTAACATGTCTGCTTGAAAATTATTTCTGGTCTTTGTCTTAAAAGAGACTGGGAATGGATGTAGTTCACCATATTAGAAAAAGTTTGCATAAATGGATTAAGTATATAGGCAAGAGTTTTGAAAAAAAAAATATATATATATATATCTTCCAATGATATTTTCTATACCTGATGAGACATACAGAATTGCTACTTAATATATTATACAACACAAGTGTTATGTTTGCAATATTATCATACACCTATGTGCCAATCAGTGTACCATAAACTTGAAAGAGATCACTTAGTCTTTGTTATCATGATTTTTTAAGAGATGGAATTATTATTTTCACCATTGTATACAGAAGAGAATTGAAGCATAAAGAATTTAAACAATTTGCCCAACTCCCATACTTCTCTCTCACCTGCCCAGAGATGAAAAATAATTTAAAAAATAAAAAAGGAGCAAGCCGGGCTCGGTGGCTCAGCCTGTAATCCTGGCTTTGGGAGGCTGAGGTGAGTGGATTGCCTGAGCCCGCGGGTTTGAGACCCGCCTGGGCAACTTGGCGAAACCTCATCTCTACAATAAATCAAAGAATCAGCCGGGCATGGTAGCGCGCGCCTGTAGTTCCAGCTGCTTGGAAGGCTGAGGCAGAAATATCGCCAGAGCCCAGCAGGTCGAGGCTGCAGTGGCCGGGAGCAGTCACTGCACTCCAGTCTGGGTGACTGAGTGAGACTCCAGCTCAAAAAAAAAAAAAAAAAGGAGCAATTACGTTTCTATATAATTTGAAGAATACTTATATAGGTATATACATCTTTAATGTACGTTTAGCTTTAACATTCTATTATAACGTTTCCTTTTGCTTCACCTTTCATCCTTTTTTATTCTTGTGGCCCACATTCTTGGACTTAAACTTTAATTCTTTGACACTTTATTTATATAGAAAGCTTACCATTTGCCTTACACAACCTATACTCATCCATGATCACTGTTGACATTTGTGTCAGTTTTTGGTAACTACTGTATCAAATTAAAACAAATTTAGCTACTAAACACAAATTTATTATTTTACAGTTTTGAAATCCTGAACCTATGTCTCACTGAGCCAAAATCAAGGTGTTGGCAGGATTGTAACACTTTCTGAAGTGTCGGGAACAGAATCTATTTTGTTATATTTTCTAATTTCTAGAGACTGTGTACTCTCACATCCTCCTTCCTCCTTCTTCAAAACCAGCAAACTGCATCTCTCTGACCATTTTTCCATAGTCACATTCATCACTTTCTTAGCACATCTGAGAAAGGTTCTCCACTTTTAAGGACTTTTTCAGTCTGGACATCTGAGATATCTATGATAATCTCTTTTTCTCAAGATGCTTACTCTGAATCATATCTATAAATTCCCATCTGCCATGTAAGGTAACATCACAGGCTCCAGGGATTAGTACATGGACATTTGGGTGAAGTATCATACTACCTTAACTTTTCATAAAGCCACAACTTTATTGTCCCCTATCTTTTTCTCCTCCACCTCATAATCATTCTTCTTTGGCAGGCTATTAAATGACAAGCTATTCACTGGACATTACAGATGGTGCCTTGTAAATAGTGGGCCATACCTTCTCAATCTCACCTGTCTCTTTTCAGCCATGTGGACCTTAACAAACTCACAGGTGACAGCTGACAATGCCTCATCTACTGCCCTCCGTGCAGGACTCCTGCTTCTCCTCATTGTGCTCCTATTGGCAAACCACTAGACACTAGTTTATGCCTAGACTAATCTATGCACAATCCAGGGATCCCAGTGATGTAATGCCTACAGGAATTAAGTTTTGACCAAGAGAAGGTGAGAGCCCACACTTAAATTTGTCCTTCTTTCTCTACCTGGGGATAGGATCCTAAGATGTAGCCTTTTTGTGTTTTTAGGGGACAGTCCCATAAATCCAGCAGATACAGAGCATCAGTACAAATAAGTATTGACTCTCCACCTTTCTCTCTATTCCCTGAGTGAAGTGAGGTGGTGTCATATTACTCATCTTCTGGCAAGACACTGAAATATGTGAACCTCATTCTAGAGAGGATATTAGCTAGTTTCTGGCAATATTAATCATCTCTGAGTGATTAGCTAACTCCCTTTATTTTTATTCCACTCTATTCAAATAATATTCGACTATAATTTGACTTCCCCTTTAGATTTAGTTGTCAAATCAATATTAAGTCTGCTAAGCAAGATTTCAGGTTCTCAGTGAGGGCAGAGAAATAATCAAGCATGTAAACAATAATGGTATCCACACTTGTTTGGGTTCCATGATGTATTAGATATCTAGTGTGACACTTTTATTCCTTTGATGGAATATTTCCAGTGTAACATATTAATTATTTGATATAAATTTTTTATTATGTTTTAAAAATATATTTTAGTTGCTCTAGGACTTGCCATATGCATGTTACCTTACCAAAACATGCTATACTTTTAGACTAATGCAGTTCTAGTAAGGTGTAGAAATGTCACTTCCACTTAGCTCTATTCTTTCTTCTCTCTTTTATTGTTGTTACACATGTTTTATCTATACACGTGAGAAGCCCAACAGTACTTTGTTATAATTATTATGTGACAAAATGTTATGACTATTAAAGAAGCTAAAACATAAAAAGAAGAGCAATTATATATTTATATACATTTTATACTAACATTTTTATTTATCTTTTCTAGTGTCATCATCTGTTTTTATGAATTCAAATCAGCATTTAGTGACTTTTGTCATTTCCTTATTCATTTTCTTTGGGCTGTTACACAAATTATAATTCTATATATTATAGAACAAACAATGTGATTATTTTCATACCTTGTATTGCAACTGCTGTTTAAATTAGTCAGTAAAAGTAAAGATACTTTTATACTTTTTATAATTAATATTTTGTTGCTCTTTGTTATCATGTGAATTCAAAATAATGTCTGAGATTATTTGCTTTCAATCTGAAAAACTTCTCTTCAGTATTTATTTTAAGACAATTCTGCTGGGAATGTAGTCGTCCTAGTTTTTTCTTTTTCTTTTTTTTTAATCTAAGAATGTTTTATTTCACCATTAATTTTGAAAGAGAGTACTGTCAGATATAAGATTTGGGTTACAATTTTTTTTATTACTTTGAATATGTCATCTCACTGTCTTCGGATTTTAAGGTTTCTGATGAAAACTGAGCTAATAATTTTATTAGGTTACATTCCACACATCATTTTTTTCTTTTGTAACTTACAGGAATTTCCTTCTGTTTTTGTCTTTCAACATGTTTACTGACTTGTCTGGTCATGAATGTCTTTGTATTTGTTGAATTTAAAAATTTTGAACTTCTTGAGTGTGTAAATTATTGTTTTCATTGAAGTTGGAAATTTTTTACTCCATTTAAAAAAAATATTTTTCCTACTCCCTTTGGCTTTTTCTATTCTTGCTAGTATTTCCATTACACATAAATTGGTGCAATTTTTTTATAGTTCTCAGAGACTGTGTTAACATTTTTCCATTATTTGTGTGTGCTTTTTATTCATATTTTATAATTTATTCATCTATTTTCAAGCTGACCAATTCTTTCATCTACCAGTTCAAAAATTTTGTTAGCTTATTAAGTATATTTTTGTTATTGTACTTTTCTATTCCAGAACTTTTATTTGATTTTTTCTGTTTATTGCTATTTTATATTTGATAAAATATTGTCTTATATCTTTCAATTAAGTTATTTAAACAAACATAATTGTTGCTTTGAAGTATTTGAAGTATTTGTCTTCTAATTCTAGTATCTAAGCTCTCTCACATGTAATTCCTATTTTCTCCTTTGTTTGCTTTTGATTTTGGTTGTGGGTCTTCTCTATGGGTCAAACTTTCCTGGCTTATTTCTTTACATGACTTATAACGGCTTTTGCTTTTATTGTTGTTGTTGCAAGCTGAGATATCTAGATTTATTCAAAAGCAAACATGTACACTTCACATTCTATACCTTTTTGGTATAGGGGCATTAAAAATGATAATATTTTAGCCTATCTGCTTCCATTTTTCTTCAAATGTAGCAAGTTAAACCCTGTATCAACTATTAGATATATTACTCAGATTTTTTTATAGTTTTTCAAAATTTGAAATAAAAAATTCACCCAATATACATAACAATCTTACTTGTTTGTGCATTTTATAACAAAGCATCAAAATATGTGACCAAAAATTGATATAACTTCAAGGAGAACTAAACAAATCTTCAGTTATAGTATAATATTTCAACACTCTTTTTAAAATACTTAATAGAAAAATAAGAAAGGAATTAAATAAAGACATAAAATAATTCAAATAATCAGCCAACTTGATTAAATTGACTTTTATAGAATACTCCAATAAATAATATTATAATACACATTACTTCCAAATATTAATGGAACATTTGCAAGATAGACCATATTCTGGGTTATTTCATCAGGTTCAATAAAAGTTAGAAGATTCAAATCATATAATCACTTCCTCTTACTATAATGTATTTATATTAGAAATCAATACATATCTGAAAATGTTACAATTCCAAGTAATTCACAGATGAAATAAGAAATTAAAAGAGAAATTCAAAAATATTTTGAACTTAGTGAAAATGAGAAATGTCTAACAAATGTAAAACAGAAAAAAAAAAAAAACCTAGAGAAATCATAAGCTGGCACTCAGTGAATATTTAAAAAATATAAACCTCTAGGTAGACTAATTAAGGAAGAGCGAAAAGACACAAAATAACAGTATATAAGAATGAGATATGTGCTATAACTCTGTAGCCTACCAATATAAGAAGAATAATAAAGAAATAACATGAGCAACGTGATGCCAATAAGTTTGATAAATATGTGTTATGAATAGACAAATAATAAAATTGGTTCACTCAAAATAAATAAATAGTATAAATATTTTTATATCTATTATAAAAATTGGATGTGTTTTTTTGTTTGTTTGTTCGTTTTGTTTTGTTTTGTTTTTTGTTTTTTTTTTTTTTGAGTTGGAGTCTCACTCTGTTGCCCAGACTGGAGTGCAGTGGCCGCTCCCGGCCACCGCAGCCTCGACCTACTGGGCTCCGGTGATCCTTCCGTCACAGCCTTCCGAGTAGCCAGAATTACAGGCATGTGCCACCACGCCCAGCTGATTTTTTATTTTATTTATTGTAGAGATGAGGTCTCGCTGCCCAGGCGGGTCTTGAACCTGCGGGCTCAGGCAATTCACTCACCTCAGCCTCCCAAAGGCATGGGATTACAGGCTGAGCCACCGAGCCCGGCTTGGATGTGTTTTTAAAACCCTTCTTAGAAAGAAAATGCCAGGCCTGAAAAAAAATATTCTTCCTAAAAATCAAGGAGAAATGAAAGAATAGTCTCATGTTCTTTAATTAGAAGTCAGACAACTACAAAATAAACACAGAAAATGAATAGATACTACCCACATTGGATTATATTTAGCAGGAAGAATGATTTACAAAGCATGCAACAATATGGAGAAAGCTCACAAGCATAATGTTAAGCAAAAGAAACCAGATGCTCTTTATTATTACATGATTCTAGTTACATAAAGTACAAAACTAATCACAACAATTTTTGCAGGTTAAAAGTCTAGATATAACAAAGATTTTGGCAATAAAAAAATTCATCCAGGAAATAAATAACAAGATGACAAGCATAGAAAGTAGAATTAATCTAGCTGAAGAAAGAATCTCAGAACTTGAAGACCAGGACATGGAATTAACCCAATCTGTAAAAAACATAGAAAGAAGACTCAGAAAGAGAGAAAAAGCCTACAAGAGATGTGCAATTATATCAAGAGGTCAAACTTATGCCTGATTGGTATTCCAGAAGAAGAAAGGGAAATTGAGAACAACTTGGAGCAAGTATTCCAGGAGGTAATCCAAGGAAACTTTCCCCATCTCACTAGAGATGTGACCAGCCAAGCACAAGAGATACAGAGAACCCCCAGAAGATCTACTCCTAGATACATAGTAATTCGCCTACACACAGTAGGCACAAAAGAAAAAATCCTAAAGGGAGCAATAGGGAAAGGTCAGAATACCTACTGGGGAAAACCAATCAGAATAGCAGCAGACCTACAGACAGAAACACTACAAGCAAGAACAGACTGGAACCCTATATTCAATGTCCTCAATGATAAACAATGTCAACCAAGAATTTCCTATCCAGCCAAGCTCAGCTTCATCAGTGATGGAGAATTAAAATCTTTCTTAGACATTCAATCCCTAAGAGATTATGCAGCTTCCAGACCAGTTCCACCGGAGACACTTAAAATGTATCAAGACCAGCAGAAAAAAAAAGAATGACCACACACTTCCCAAAGGAACATCAGAGCAAAGAATCAACAGAGAATACAGTGCAACAAGAAACTTGAAAACACACATATACATCTACCCCAAAGCCAAAAGAAAACAAGGAAATAAAAAATTGTATAAGAACTTTATGACAAGGATAAACAATCACATTTCAGTAATCAACCTGAATGTGAATGGACTAAATTCACCACTGAAAAGACAGAGGATGTCAAACTAGATAAGAAACCATTACCCAATTATTTGCCACATCCAAGAGACTCATCTCACTACAAGGGACGCATGCACACAGACTCAAAGTTAAAGGGTGGAAAACGAGTTTCCAGGCAAATGGATCACAAAAGAAGGCAAGAGTCACAATCTTAATATCAGACAAACCAACATTTAAGCTATCAAAAATTTAAAAATATAAAAAAGGACACCACATAATGATAAAAGGCTCAGTCCATCAACAAGAAATATTCATGCTAAATATATATGCAACCAACATTTATAAAGCAACTACTAAGTAAACTAAAAAAGATATTACTCTAACATTATTATAACAGGGGACTTGCATACCCCGTAAGAGCCCTAGATAGATCATGGAGGCAAAAAATCAACAAGGAGATCCAGAACCTAAACTTGACACTGGACCAAATGTACTTAATAGATATCTATAGATTATTCCACCCAACAACTACAGAATATGCATTCTATTCATCACCACATGGACCATACTCCAAGATCAATCACATCCTTGGTCATAGATACAATTCCATAAGATTGAAGTATGGCCATGTACCTTCTCAGACCACAGTGGAATAAAAAGAAATATCAACAAAAACAAACTTTTCCAGAAGCCCACAAAGACATGGACACTAAACAGCATGATGCTAAACAACAACTGGGTCAACACTGAAATCAAAGCAGATATTAAAAAATTTCTAGAAACAAATGAAAATGAAGAAACATCTTACCAAAACCTCTGATATGCCATGATATCTGTTCTAAGAGGGGAATTTATATCTCTATGAGCACACATCAAGAAAACGGAAAGATCACAAGTGGAGAACCTAACAAATCATCTAAGGGAGCTGGACAGAGAAGACCACCAAAACCCCAACTTTAGCAGAAGAATTCAAATCACAAAATAAGAGCCCAAATACGGAGCATAGAAGACAAAAATATCATAGAAAACATCAACAAAACAAAAAGCTAGTTCTTTGAAAAAATTAACAAGAGTGATGGACCCCTCCCCAGAATGACCCTGAAAAAGATAGAAAAAGCCCAAATAAACACAATCAGAAATACAAAAGATCAAATCACAACTAACACCAAAGAAATATAAAAATTATCAGAGATTACTACATACACGTATTTGGAAACAAACTTGATAACCTAAATGAAATGGAGAACTTTCTGATGTCACACAACTTCCCCAGGTTGAAAAAAGAACACATTGAGTCACTAAATAGACCAATAACAACCCAGGAAATTGACTCTGTCATATGAAAACTACCTACGAAAAAAGTCCTGGACTGGATGGATTCCAGCAGAATTCTACAAAACGTACAAAGAGGAGCTGATACCAATTCTATTGAAAGTATTCTAGGTAATTGAGAAAGATGGAATTTTCACCTAGTCATTTTATGAAGCTAACATCACACTGATATCCAAACTAGGTAAAGAGTCAACAAAAAAAAGAGAGAACTATAGGTCAATATCCCTTATGAACATAGATGCAAAAATCTTCAACAAGATTCTGGAAAATTGGATCCAAAAGCACATTTCAAAAATTATTCACTATGACCAAGAAGGCTTCATCCCCAGGATTCAAGACTGGTTCAACATTCGCAAGATCATAAATGTGATTTAATATATCAATAGATGTAAAAACAAGAAACACATTGTTATATCATTAGATGCAGAAAAAGTTTTTGATAAAATTCAGCATCCCTCTTGATAAAAAACCTCAAACTCCTAGGTATAGAAGGGAAATACCTCAAAATAGTAAGTGCCATCTACTATAAACCCACAGTTACTGTATTTCTAAATGGACAGAAACTGTATACATTTCCCCCGAAAACGGGATCAAGACAAGGCTGCCCACTCTCACCCGTCTTGTTCAACATTTTGTTGGAAGTCTTAGCTAGGGCAATTAGACTAGAAAATGAAATCAGGGGTATCCAAATAGGAAAAGTGGAAGTCAAGCTATCCCTCTTTGCTGATAATATGATCCTATAAATTGAAACTCCAAGATAATCTGTCAGAAAGCTGCTTGGACTTATAAAGGATATTGGCAAAGTCTCAGGTACAAAATAAATGTGCAAAAGACAGTTGCATTCCTATACATCAACAACAAGCCAGCAAAGACCCAAATAAAAAGTACAATCCCATTCTCAATAGCCACAAAAGAAAAGAAAATAAATACCTTGGCATCTTCCTAACCAGAGAAGTTAAAGACCTTTACAATGAGATCTATAAAACACTGCTCAAAGAAATCCAAGAAGACACAAACAAATGGAAAAATATTCCATGCTCATGGATAGGAATATCGTTTAACAATCAACATTGCTAAAATGTCCATCCTACCAAAGGCAATCTACAGATTCAATGCAATACCCATTAGCTTACAACATCATTCTTCTCAGACCTGGAAATGACAATACACAAATTTATACTGAAACATAGATGACCACGATACCCAAAACAATCCTTAGCAAAAGAAACAAAGCAGGAGGTATCATATTCCCATACTTCAGACTTTAAGGCTGCAGTAATCAAAAACCCCTGGTATTTGTACAAGAACAGACATATAAACCAATGGAACAAGATAGAGATTCTGGAAGCAAAGCCTCAATTTCTCAACCAACTCATCTTTGACAAAGTCTGCAACAAAAACCACTGGAAGAGGAAAACCTATTCAGTAAATGGTGCTGGGAAAACTGGCTGATCACACACAGAAGATTGAAACAGGACCCCTACCTATCACCATACACAAAAATTATCTCTCAATGGATCAAAGACCTAAACATAAAACCTCAAACTATAAAGATCTTAGAAAACACAGGAGACATGTTTATGGAAATTGGAACTGGCAACCAACTCCTATTCAGAACACTAAATGCCCATACCTTAAGATAGACAAGTGAGACCTCATCAAACTACGGAGCTTCTGCAAAGCAAAAGAAACCATCAGGAAAGCTGTGAGGCAGCCCACTGAATGGGAAAAAATATTTGTCAACTATATGTTTGACAAAGGTCTAATATCTCAGAACTACAAGGAACACAAATGCACTGAAAGAAAAAAACAACCAAACAACCCCATTAAAAATTGGGCAAAAGAAATGAACACACACTTCTCAAAGAAGATATATGGGCAGCCAACAAACATATGTAAAATTGTTCAGTTTCACTCATTATCAGAGAAAAGCAAATCAAAATCACATTGAGATACTACCTAACCCCAGTAAGAATGACCATCATTAATAAAGCAACAACAATAATAAAAAACAGATGCTGGCAAGGATGCAGAGAAAAAGCAACACTTCCATACTGCTAGTGGGAATACAAACTATTGCAACCTCATTGGAGACAGTGTGGAGATTTCTGAAATTACTAGAAATTAACCTTCCATGTGACCCAGCAATTCCTCTATTGGGAATATGCCCATAGGAACTCAAAGCATTCTACAAAAAAGATACCTGCACATGCATGTTTGTTGCAGCTCTATTCACAATAGCAAAATCATGGATCCAATCATGTTGCCCATCAAGTTGGACTAGATAAAACAAATGTGGTACATATATGCAATGGAATATTATGCAGCCATAAAGAAGGGCAAACATATGGACTTTGCAGCAACTTGGATGGATTTAGAGTTGATCATACTCAGTGATTTATCACAGAAACAAAGAACAAAGTACCATATCTTCTCACTCATATGCGGACTTGAACAAGTATAATAATGTAAGGAAGGGATTGGCAGTAGTGGGAAAATGCCAGGGGAGGGTGGGGTGGGGTTGGAAGTTGAGGGAAACTGCTAGGGGAGGGAAGTACATACCTTATCAACAAGGATACCTGCATAATCAAAATTTACATACCTACCCTGAATTGTATTCCACATCTTTATAATAAAAAAAGGGGGAAAACAAAAAATAAATAAAAGTCTAAATAATGATCACTCATGGTGAGTTTAGTAGTGACCAGAACGAATACTGAAGTGCTGCTTTCTTAGAATGTCCATTACATATGTGTGTTCAATTCATTAAAATTGCTTGAATAATATACTTAAGACATGTACACTTTCCTACATACATATTACAGTTCAATAAAAAGTTTTAACAGTAGAATAATGTTACCTGCTTAATTTAAGAGTTTTTCAATAAATCATCTGCTGTCCACCCTTTTAATTCATTTCCACGTATAACTGTGTTTTCCAGTAACACTTGACCCACTTGGTAGAAAAGAAACAAACACAAGTTTTATAACAAAATTTATAATTATGTTTTTCTAAAATATTGAGAAAGGAGCAAGTCAGAAGCTGCTTAGGTATACAGAGTAAGAGGGTCTCAAGGAGCCTTAACACTTGCAGGAATGCACTCTGCGTCACTGCTGTTATATTATTGTTGGCTTAAAATGTGTTTAATGTTGTTATGAGAATCCTCTCAACTCAGAATATACTGTTAAAAGGAACTTTTGCTGCTTAAATACAGGCACAGTAACTTAACTAAATGTTCTAACTACCTTGGCTTATTATAATATCATTAACATCGCATTCATATTGTGACTTTACCCCCTTTAGTAGGCTTTTATTTGGCACTTATGTGATTAGTCAAGATGGATTTATCTTTGTCAAGGACCCACATACACAATAGAATTTGGGTCTCAGGAAATAGGGACAGATGGGATGTAAATGAGAGAAATACCCCAGAAAAGATAAGATAAAAACCACAAACTCACAGCACAGTGGGTTACCAATTTCAGGTCCCCTCTCTTTTTCTGGAGAGATTTGTTGCTTAATAAATTACTTCTTTCACTCATCCTTTTAGTGTCCACATTTCTTAATCTTCTTAGTCATGGGATAAGAACCCAAGGTTGCTGATTTAAGCTGACAGTGGAGTTCAAAACCCCTGAAACAATGTAAGTACATTCTTAGATATATATATTTGTAAATAACTTAGAAAATTATTGTTTTACTTTTTATGCCATATGAATCACTTTGACACATAAGTCACAATTTGTTTAGATGATGTTTCCATTGTTCCAAAAGTGTTTACTTGTCCATGATTTTTCCACTAACAGACATTGCACATTGCAACTTTTACTCTTAGAAGAAAAAAGTTAGCATAAGTTGAAAAACATGTAGTGCAGATTGCAATAATTAATAAATGCAAATAAATTTCTGATAGTCTTATGCAATTTAGTTTATTTTATGCCCTGATTGAAAAAAAAATGATCTTACGGAAATTTTCATGATATTAAAAGTAAACAAATATCATATACAAGATATGTAATTACTTCAATGTTTTTATTTCTCTACCAGAAAAATAAGCTGAAAATTGTCACAGATAGTGTCTATTTTATTTTGGTTTATGAGCAGAAAGCTTTAATTTTAAATGTGTGATTTTAAAAAAATATAATATTTCATTTATCCTTTCCTTGGAACCTCACAATTTATAATTCTGGGTTAAATTCACTTGAAACTGAGTTTGAATGTAGATGAGGTATAAATAGCAAATGGATGTTTGTTGATAAAATACTAATATAATGGACAAAAATAGTTAATTTTTAGCTCTGCAGCTCAAATTTCAACACCTGTCAGGTGAGAACTTTATAAGATGACAAAACAATGATATATTATAACATGTCATACACTATTTTTGTTCATTCACAAGCTCGACTGGAGAAAATGAAGTTAATTATCCCCACCTTGGTGGAAATAAATAATGTAAAAACATATCACTGGAAAACAATACCTGTCTTTAAATCATTAATGAATGTGGGAGAGATTAAAAATAGAACACTTCATTTTGGGCGAACCTCTACTCTAAAATGCCAAATCTCTTTTATTCAGACATCAAATGTATTACTTTAGGAATTCCTTCCTTTGTGGATATTTGGGTCCAGGGTAGAACACTTAAATTATTGATTAGATTACCACTAGGCTGTCATTTACAATAGTATAAACTATGGTGCTGCAGTGGGAGAGCTTCAAATCTCATCTTAAATGCTATCAGAACAGAATGCACCTAGGAATCTCACTATACTCAACCTCAAAGATTTATGAGCTTCTAACCCAAATACAGCGTTGTACTTCAACTATCTTGGGAAATGAATGAGATAATCAGCATCATTTATTTGAGCAGGCATTGGCATTTATCCAGAGGTGAAAAATAGGATCCCCTAAGGTGAGGTCTTAGTAAGAAACAGACATTTAAAGGTTTTAAAATGTGAGTATTAGTCTAACACCAGGGGAAAAAGTAAAGGTTTTTAAAATTAAACACATGTTCAACATTTGCAACAAACCAATATACGTCTGTGATATGCCACTGTTTGTATAAATTCCATAAATTTATGTCATTCACAGTAGCAATCTATATTTTGTACTCATCACTTTTTTCCTTCATTTGATCATATCTTCTTGGACATAATGAAATTCTAAAGGCAAGTTGTCCATAGTGGGTAAATATGCCGATGAATAAACTTAGTTAAGAGTAGGTTTCAGTCTAATATTGCTACTCTCCTAGACTCAAATTTTTCAAAAAAAGTTATTAAACATAAAACTCCGTAATACACCCAAACAAACTGGATACCATCAACCTTTTAAAAATATTCATTTGTCTTTCCTTTCTCTCTCTCTCTCTCTCTCTTTCTCTCTCTTTTTCTTTCTTACTTTCTTTTTTTCTTTCTTTCTTTCTGTCTTTCTCTTTCCAATACAAGTTAGGTTTAGAATTAAGAATTACAGAAAAAAACTTTAGTACTTTTATTTGTAAATACATTCAAAGCATTTCTTCATACCCATAAGAATACAAGGGCATTTTAAAGGCAAATAGTCTCCAATTTTATCTTGATGCAACAATATGTTGTCTCCAAGAGACTCATCTCACCAGAAAGGACACTCACAGACTCAAAGTAAGAGGATGGAAAATATATGTTCAGGTGAATGGAACACAAAAGAAAGCAGGAATTGTGATCTTAATTAAAGACAAAATACCATTTAAACTATCAAAAATGTTTAAAGATATAGAAGGTCACTATATAATGATAATTGATTCAATCTATCAACAAGAAATATCCATCTTAAACATATTTACATCCAACATAGGAGCACCAACTCTCATAAAGCAGTTTCTAGGTAAATTTAAAATGATATTGACTCTAATACTACCATAACTGGAAATTAAATACCACACTCACAACCCTAGACAGATCATCAAGACAAAAAATCAACAAGGAGATCCAGAACTTCAATATGACACTTGACCTAATGGTCTTAATTGATACCTACAGAACTCTCCACACATGGAATATACATTCTACTCATCACCACATGGAACTTACTCTAAGATCGACCTCATTCTCAGCCATAGATCAAAAATAAATTCATTTATATGATTCAAATACTGTCATGAACCTTCTCAGACCACAGTGGAATAAAAATAAATATCAACACCAACAAAGTTCACCCAAAACCTGAAAGACATGGACACTAAACAGCATGATACTGAACAACTCCTGGTTCAACACAGAAATCAAAGCAGAAATTAAAGGATTTCTGGAAATAAATACAAATGAAGAGACATCCAACCCAAATCGCTGGGATGCCATGAAAGTAACACTAAGAGGGGAATTCATATCTCTATGAACACACATGAAGAAAATGGAAAGATCACAAGTTAATAGCAAAACAAATCACTTAAGGAAGCTGGAAAATCAAATCAAAAAATCTTAACATCAGAAGAAAAATCCAGATCACCAAAATAAAAGTCCAAATTTGGGACATAGAAAAAATATATATAATACAAAAAATCGACAAAATGAAAAGCTGGTTCTTTGAAAGGATAAACCCCTAACCTAGACTGACCAAGAAAAATAATGAAAAAGCCCAAAGAAACATAGTCAGAAATGCAAAATATCGAGTTACCACTGACCCCGAAGAAATACAAACAATTATCAGAGATTACTATGTACACTTGTATGACAAAAACTTGAAAACCTGAATGAAATGGAAGATTTTATGACATCACACAATGTACCCCTGTGGAAACAAGAAGAAATTGAGACTCTAAAAAGACCAGTATCAAACCAGGAAATCAACTATGTCATAAGAAAACTTTCCATGGAAAAAAAAAAGTCCTGGACCAGATGGTTTCCCAGCAGAATTCCACAAAACATTCAAGGAGGTGCTGATATCAATCCTATTGAAAGTATTCCAGGCAATCGAGAAAGATGGATCTCTCCCTAAATCATTGTATGAAGCTAACATCACATTGATATTCAAACCGGGTAAAGATCCAACAAAGAAAGAGAACTACAGGCCAACATCCTTGAGGAACATAGATGCTAAAGTTCTCAACACAATTCTACCAAACTGAATTCAACAACATATCTCAAAATCATCCATTACAACCAAGTAGACTTCATCTCCAGGATGCAGGACTGATTCAACATCCACAAGACCATAAATATAATTAAATACATCAGCAGATGTGAAAACAAAAAACCCACGATTATATCATTAGACATGGCAAATGCTTTTAATATGGTCTAGCACCCCTTCTTGATAAAAACCCTCAAACATCTAGGCATACATGGAACATACCTCAAAATAGCAAGAGCCATCTACAAGAAACCCATAGCCAGCATAGTGCTAAACAGATAGAAATTGGAAGCCTTTCTCCTCAAAACTGGAACAAGACAAGGGAGCCCACTGTCACCCATCCTTTCCAACATAGTATCAGAAGTCTTAGTTACAACAATTAGATGAGAGAAGGACCTGGGGTATTAAAATAGGAAAAGAGAAAGTTAAGTTATCCCTCTTTGTAGAAGACACGATTGCATACCTGGAAAATCCAAAAGAATCTATCAAAAACCTCCTTGCAATGACAAAGGACTTTGGCAAAGTGTCAGGGTATAAAATAAATGTGCGAAAGACAGTCTCATTCATATACACTAACAATAAACAAATGGAAATCCAAATAAAAGAACAATCCCATCCACAATAGACACACACACACACACACACAGACACACACACACACACACACACACACACACACACACACAAATAAAATGCCTTAGCATCTTCCTAACCAGAGAAGTCAAAGACCTTTATAACAAAAGTTACAAAACACTGCTCAAAGAAATCAAAGATGACACACAAATGGGAAAATATTCCATACTTATGGACTGGGAGAATAAACATTGTTAAGATGTCCACCATACCCAAGGCAATCTACAGATTTAACACAATACTCATTAAGTTAACAGCAGCATTCTTCTCAGACCTTGAAATGACATTACTGGAATTCATACGGAAATATAAACAACCAGGAACCAGCAAAACAATCCTCAGAAAAAAAAGCAGGATGTATTATATTCCCAGACATTAAACTTTATTAGAAAGTTACAATAATCAAAATAGCCTGGTATTGGTACAAGATCAGGCATATTGACCAAAGGAACAGGATAGAGATGATTCCGGAGCAAAATCTCAACTTCTCAAACTACTCATCTTCGAAAAACCTCCATCATCAACCACTGGGGAGAGGAGATCCTATTCAGTAAATGGTGCTGGGAAAACTGGCTGATCCCATGCGAAGTTCAAAACAAGACCCCTACCAATCACCATACACAGAAATCAACTCTAAATGGATCAAAGACCTAAACTGAATACCTCAAACTATAAGAACCTTAGAAAATGCAGGAGATACCCTTATGGAAATTGGAACTGGCAACCAATTCCCAATCAAAACCCCAAGTGCTCATGCCATAAGAGATAAGATAGATAACCTCATCAAACTGACAAGCTTCTGCAAATCCAAGGAAACCATCAGAGAGTGGGGAGACAGCCCACAGTTTAGCAAAAAATATTTGCCAACTACATATCTGAAAAAGGCCTAACATCTACAATCTACAAGGAACTCTAACGTGCCGAACAGAAAAAAACAAACAACCCATAACAAAGTGGGAAAAAAATACGAGTAGACATTTCTCAAAAAAAGACATATGAGCAGTCAACAGATACATGAAAAAGTTCTCAACTCCTCCTGTCGTCAAAGACAGGCAAATTTAAACTTCGCTGAGATACCACCTAACTCCAGTCAGGATGGTCATTATCAATAACTCAAAAAACAACAGATGCTGGAGAGGATGTATGAAAAGGAAACACTTCTACCCTGTTGCTAGGACTGTAATCAAGTATAAGCTCTGTAGAAAACAGTGTGGCAATTCCTAAAAGATCTAAAAGTTGACCTTCCATATGACCCTGCCAACCCCTACTGGGAATATATCCAGAGGAACTTAAATCACTCTATGAAATATATACCTGCACATGCATGTTTATTGGAGCATTATTTACAATAGCAAAAACATGGAACTAATCGTGTTGTTCATTGAAAGAAGACTGGATAAAAAAATGTGGTACGTATACATGATGGAATTTTACAAAGCCATAAAGAAGAACACAGTTATGAACTTTGCAGCAACTTGAACTTAAAGGCTATAATACAGAGTGATCTATCACAGAAACAAGGAACTGGGTACCACAAGTTCTCACTCATAAGCGAACCTTGAACAGTTATCACAATACTATAAGAAAGGGATTCGCAATAGTGGGAAACTGCCAGGGGAAGAGGCATCACGCCTCATTAACAAGGGTACCTGCATATTGCACATATACCTAACCCTGAATTGTACCCCACACTTTCAAAAGATAAATTTTTTTAAAAAGTAGTCTCAAAGTGTGACTTTTTTCAAAAAATAAAAATTATAAAGCTATAAGCCTAAATTAATGTTAACATTGATAATTTTATTATATAACAAGTTTAATATCTGGACAGTAATTTCAAAGTTTAACAATCAACCAGAACAACTACTATAATAACAATTTTTAAATAACCTTAAATTACAAATCCATATGATAAGCCAAGGAAAGTAATTGAACCAGATATGACAGATGAGGATGTAATTTGTGGAAAACTTAAATGAGCTAGGGAAAGTAGGAAAAACAGCCTGATTTCTTATTTATTTATGTGTTTATTTATTTATTTAGAGACAGAGAGACACACTCTCTTTCCCAGAATGCCTGATCATGGGTCATAGCAGTCTTAACCTCTTGGGCTCATCAATCCATTTGTCTCAGTCTCCCAAGAAACTTGGACTACACTTATATTCCACCATGTCCTGCTAATTTTTTTTTCTGTCGATACAAAGTCTTACTATGTTGTCAAGGCAGGTCTTGAATTCCTGCGTCATGCTATCCTCTCACCTCTGCCTCTCAATGTACTGGGATTACATGTGTGAGTCACCATGCCCAGATTTAATTTTTTGAACATGGAAAAAGAAAAGGAAAATCCTGTAAGTCTCTCTCTCCCTCCCTCCCTCCGTCTTTCTCTCTCTCTCTCTCTCTCTCTGTGTCTCACACACACACACACACACACACACACACACACACACACAAATATACAAGTGATTATAAAACACATAAAAATTTTCAGTCACCAATAATTAAAACTATGGAAACGCAGAAAACAACAATACAATACCGGTTTTATTTATCATGTTACTTAAGTTGAATTGCAAATATTTAATTATATACTTTGGTGAGAATGCAACAAAAAATGCATAACTGTCATTCTAGCATTGTTTATAACAATGAAAACAGAAACACACAATACTACCAAATTTTTACAACAGAAATGCACATCAATAAAAGAACAATCATTTAGTTTTGTTGCATGTATTACACAAAATACTGCTCATCACTAACTTAGTAACATAAAATAGGTCCCCATATTGTGATTTTGAAGAATTAATCATAATATTTGGTGCCTAACATGATACAAAATACAATTGCCTGTTGTGTTTTAAAGCAATTGTATCTTCATAAAGCATTTCTCTAAACATGGAAGAATGAATTATATTTTTGTGGGTTTTTCTCTTATTTAAACTTTTTTATTTTAATGATGTATGGTACAATTCAGGGTTAGATATACAAATGTTCATTATGCAGTTACCCTTGTTGATGAGGTATGCTTCCCTCTATTTTTGCTATTATAAAGAATGCTGCCATAAACATGCGTGTGAGATTTTAATTTTTGTTATAACTTTTAATTTTGTTATGACTATCTGTATTATTGTTATTATTATATTATTTATATGTATATATTATTACATTATATTATTTACAAGTATAATATTTTATTGTTTGCCTTGTATTATTTCCACTTAATTCCTAGTGATAAACCAGGCAATCGAGAAAGATGGAATGATCCCCAACTCATTTTATGAAGCCGGCATCAGACTGGTGCCAAACCGGGAAAAGACCCAAGAGGGAAAGACAATTACAGACCAATCTCTTTGATGAACATAAATGCAAAAGTCCTAAATAAGATTCTAGCAAATCAGATCCAATAGCACATCTCTAGAATCATCCACCATGACCTAGTGGTCTTCATTCCTGTGTTGTCAGGCTGCTTCAACATTTGCAAGACCATAGGCGTAATTCAGCACATCAACAGATGTAAAACCAAGAACCACGTAATTATATCATTAGATGCAGTAAGAGTATTAAACAAAATCCAGCATCCCTTCTTGATAAAAACTCTTGAGTACCCAGGCATAAGAAAAGCATTCCTCAAGTAAGAGTCATCTATGATAAACATACAGCCAACATTTTGTTCATTGGGCAGAAGTTGGAAGCATTCCCATGAGAACGGGTCCTAGACAAAGATGTCTACTCTCACCCTTCCTGTTAACATATTATAGGAAGTCCTAGCACGAACAATCAGGCAAAAGAAGGAAAGCAGGGGAATCCAAATACTAGTTTAAATTTTCAAAAGTAAAAAATATGTAATATATTTAAAAAATAACGAAGTTGTTAAAGTTCTATTTTTATTGGATGGAGATTAGTCAACTTTATAAAATGTGAAGTTGAGAGAGAGAGAAAGAAGAGCAAAATAAAGAGCAAGCAGGAATCACAAATACCCTCTTAACTCTTATTAGCTTTTACCTAGCATTCTTTCCTATAAAATGAGATTCTGAAAAAAGCTGAAAATAATTCACAAAGGGTTGTTCTAGAGCTATTGCTCTTCTATACAATCTGTGAAGATACCTTTAACTGAAAACAAAAATTATTCTTCATGTTTTTTGCAGAGTCCACATGGAAAATATATTATTACTTGACAATGAGCCTTATGTTGTCAATAATATCACTCAAATATCTCCTGGATATTCTTGCAAAAAAAATCTCATTTTAACAAGGATCTAAAAATCGTAACACTCAGTTTATAGAAAATATATAGTGAACCAGGGAAAAAAATTACATGTATGAAAACAACATGGGAAACTAGGAATCTGGAACCCGACAACAAATGTAAAATCTTCTAATGTCATAGTCATGAATAAAAATAAATAAATACATAAAAGTTTAGAGTGACTACGAGATCTTTGCCATGCAGGATCAAAAAATGTATAATATTACTTACAGCAAAACCATCAGATATGTTTCATGCAATTTCGTTGTTGTTGTTTTGGCTCCTGATTTGAAAAAACAAAATCTATAAAATATATTTCTAGACAAAAAAACAAATCTTGAGAAAAAATTTTAATTTGGACAGAAGAGAAAAGGATAAAATGATTGCTTTAATCTTCACATTTATGGCAATTACATCTTTAAGATTTTATTAAAAAGTCTTTAATCTTGGGAGATATTTACTCAATATTTAAGGATGCATTGTTATTATCTCTCTGACATGAATTTAGATGAGTTGGAAGACAGAGAGAGAGAAAGAGATAATGAGAGAAAGCAAATATAGAAATATATTAGTTGTTGAATCTAGGTGAAAAGTATATGGGCTAGGCTCGGTGGCTCAGCCTGTAATCCTGCGTTTTGGGAGACCGAGGTGAGTGGATTGCCTGACCCCGCGGGTTCGAGACCTGCCTGGGCAACTTGGCGAGACCTCATCTCTACAATAAATCAAAATATTAGCCGGGCATGGTAACGCGCGCCTGTAGTTCTAGCTACTTGGAAGGCTGAGGCGGAAGCATCGCCTGACCCCGGCAGGTCGAGGCTGCAGTGGCCAGGAGGGGCCACTGCACTCCAGTCTGGGTGACAGAGTGAGACTCCAACTCAAAAAAAAAAAAAAGAAAAAGAAAAGTGTATGTATGGGTATTTATTGTACAAATTTTTAACTTTAATATATATTGGAAAATTAACATCATAAAATTGGAAAGTAAATGTAATTAAATGATAAAATGTCAACTAAGAGTTATATAGAACTTTATAATCTGAAAATCTCTCTCTAGAAAAACTAATTGATAAAGCTAATTGTGTGAGAGGCTTACTAATGACTTCTGTGAATTTTTTGAAATAACAGATTTTTTAATAGAAAGTCTAATATTCCTAAATTTTGAATTTAGTGCTTTTAGCAAGTTGATAACATTAATTAAAATATATGACCATAACCTTAGTATAAGGTCATATTTGTCCCTGGATAAATCTGCAAGAAATAGCTTTCCTTTCTACTGTTAAGAAATTGAAGAGTCATGCACTTATGTGAACATAAATGAATTTCCCAAGAAATTCATAGACAATTTAAAGTGCAAGCAAAGCCAGAAAATATACAAATACATGCTACCACCATCACCACCACCACCACATTCACCTAAAGAATTTGATAGTGATCTTTAAAATAATGACATAAATTATCTTACAAAATATCAGAACTGATGAGCCCTTTTATAAGTATTTGTATTTAAAACTTAAAAAAAAACTATTTTCAATCTGCGTATGTAGATAGAAGATTTTAGATAGTACCATAGTTTGTTCAGTATCGTTCTTAATTTATCTAGAACAGGCTTTATACTTTCATGTATGACAGACACAGGAGGGTGGACAATCCATCATAGAGCTCAGAACTGTGAGATCAAATTTAGTCTTTAATAAACTGAGAAGCAAGACATATAAATAAGGATTACATTCAAATCTAAAGAAGCTTTATAATGTTTTTTGTCTGTTTGTTTGTTTTGAGGTGTGGGAAGAGTTGGGGCTTTTTACATCAGTAAGCCTGGAGCCTGGAAGATTTAAGGTTTAGAACTGGTGGAATGTTTCTACCGGGAATGCCAATCCTCTTTGTCATCAAATGTTCATTTAAAGTAGGCCTTTGCCCAGCTGGCATGTACCTTTCTGCTACATAAATGACTTCTAAGCCTACTATTCAGTTTCTCACGCTTCACATTCTCTACCCCCAGCAACCCCCATATCTCTGCTCAACTGCCCCATGCATTTTCTTTGCACCTGTAGTTACTAAGAAGAAATTAAGAATTCTAAATTGCCTAACTTTAATATATATTGTGAAGGGTTAAAGCGTTGAATGTGAGTCCCTTTGGGATTTATTGTTCTATTTTTAGGAGACAAGGTAGGCCGTTGTGAACAATAATCTTGAGAGTGATGTATCTACAATGTTAGGGACTTGGGGCAGCTGGATAATTACAGTGATTCTGTGGTGTTATGGAATCTGCAAGACCATATCATCAGTTAATTAGTACACTTCCATGCATAGAAATCATTCTCTAATCAAAAGGAATAGCCAAGGTCATGACTATATGCCATATGCTGGCATTGTTGATTAATGTATATCATTTTTACCCTTAAAACATCTGGCTAGCCGGGCTCGGTGGCTCAGCCTGTAATCCCGCGCCTTTGGGAGGCTGAGGTGAGTGAATTGCCTGAGCCCGCGGGTTCGAGACCCCCCTGGGCAGCGAGACCTCATCTCTACAATACATCAAACAAACAAAAATAAAAATCAGCCGGGCGTGGTAGCGCATGCCTGTAATTCCGGCTACTCAGAAGGCTGAGGCAGAAGGATCGCCGGAGCCCAGCAGGTCGAGGCTGCGGTGGGTGGGAGCGGCCACTGCACTCCAGTCTGGGTGACGGAGTGAGACTCTGACTCAAAAAAAAAAACAAAAAAAACCAAAAAACAACAACAACAAAAAAAAACATCTGGCTATGGTTCACATTCTAAAAGCTAGTCATTTAGACTACTAGATTTCCAACACGTCATGCAAATATGCCCATTGAAATTGAGATTTATGTAAAATATTTCTCTCTTTTCACATATTATTCAATACTATGTCATTCCAAATAGTGATACATAGACTAATGGTTAAATTTTATTAATATTATATAAAGCTATTTGCCTTAACAAGTAAATTCTGTGAAACAAAAACATTATTTTCTTTAGTCCTTTTAGTGTAATCATCCTAAATTTTATTATATATAAATAAAAGAATCAATAAATAAAATGTATGTAATCAAATATGGCGATTCTTGAGCAATTTATAATGAATTTACAAATAAAACGTATGTCGCATAAAGCAATAAATAAAAGAAACATTACAGGTATATAATCATTTTTTATTATCCTAATGGTAGAACTAGCAAGTCATCTAATCTATATTACATTATGTCTGAAATTTGAGACAGAAGAATGAAATTACCAATGTCATAAGATTAATTTGTAGAAAAGTTGACAATAGAAGCATTATTTTCTATCAAACTTCCCAAATGCTTTCTAAGATTAGAAACTACGCGTTACAAAAATTATAGCTTCTAATATAGTTATATAGTTACAAAAGTTATGTAATTATTAATTTATTCAAAAATTATTTTGCAACGATATCGTTACAAAAATTATAGCTTCTAATCATATAATACATTTTTTCCTCTGAAGACGTGGGAAAGACTGAATTATACATGAAGACATGATGGGAAAGACTGAATTAAAAATTGTTCTGATGCCTTATTCCAATGGGCCCTAAAAATTAGGTTTCTTTTAATGCAACATTGTTGTATTTTGTTGATAGGTATAAATGCTTCTATTAAGTTCCAAGAGGGTCAACTATGTTTCCTAGGTGTAACAACTGTCTGAGCATAAAACATAATTTACAAGATAAATTAATTATGCAAATGTTCTAATTATTATAGTGCTTTTCACTGCCTGCTTGCCAAGAAAAATTCATAAGATACAATTAAATCACTTTACATTATCAAAAAAAAAGAGAAATAGTTTGGCACAATTGAGTAAAATTTAATAATCATTACAAAGGACTGATTGATATTATTTCAGCCTTAAGTTTTGAAAATGGGAATTCAATGATAACATTAGTTTATGGTTTGAGCTTTGTGGGTCTTTTACCAGTTAACACTGATGAAATTTAATTTTGTGATTCATTGTTTTGCTGTGAAAGTTTATTATACAAATTATTTTCAGACTCTCCCCAGAGATGAATTTTAAGACAAATGAAGAATATTTAAATGTATATAGGTCAAAGTATTCCTAAGTTTATGTTACAGTGTCAAGTAAAGAAATAAAAACAAACTAACATATACTGTCTGATAATCTACTAATGCTGTAGAGAGAGAGAGAGAGAGAGAGAGAGAGAGAGAGAGAGAGAGAGAGAGAGAGAGCGCATTGTTTGTAGTTTTTTGCTAACACTGTAAACCTAGCAGGAGGGACCCTTTCCTCTCCTTTTAATGTGAACTGGCCAGTGACTGCCATGACCACTAGTGTGTGGCAGGGCGACTTTATGCTAGTCTTGGGCCTAACCCTTAAGAGGATTGGCATTTTCTGCTTTGGACTCTTGGAGTCCTAAAGATTATGTGAAAAGTTTGAGTACCCGGCTGGGATGTGACAGCCTGGGTCAGGTGAGAGAGGACCTCAGCTGAGTCCAGACTTCCTGCTATCCTGCCAAGATTCTTGACATGTGATAGATGTCACTTGGACATTCCTGACTAGAGCTGTTGTCAAATAAAACCACCTAGAACCCTCAGTCCACCCCACAGAGGACTGAACAATCACCTAGGCAAAATCTTGACCCAAAATATCTTCAAATACAGCGACATAGTATTCTTCAAAGCCACCCATTTTTGTGATAGCTTCTTTAAACTGTAATAGCTAACTAGAGCACTGTTTCACTATCTTACAATATAAATATTATTTCTACTTAAGATTTTGTTAGCCGGGCTCGGTGGCTCAGTCTGTAATCCCGCGCCTTTGGGAGACTGAGGTGAGTGGATTGCCTGAGCCCGCGGGTTCGAGACCCGCCTGGGCAACATGGCGATACCTCATCTCTACCATAAATCAAAAATCAGCTGGGCGTGGTAGTGCGCGCCTGAAGTACCAGCTACTCGGAAGGCTGAGGCAGAAGGATCGCCGGAGCCCAGCAGGTCAAGGTTGCGGTGGTCGGGAGCGGCCACTGCACTCTCCAGTCTGGGCGACAGAGTGAGACTCCCACTCAAAAAAAAAAAAAAAAAAGATTTTGTTAAATTACATGTTGACTTTGCGTTACAAGATATATATCAATAATGTAAATATAGAGTTTTGCAAAATTCAGAAAAAATGAAAACTCAAGCACCTTAACAAAGGAAAACGATTTTAATTCAACATTGATTCTCATAAATGCACAAGTCTAGTTGCACAATACTTTTGTGGTCAAGGGAGAGGAAAGTCCTTATTCTTAGACCAAATGCTTCTATAAACCTTGCCCCCCCCCCAAATTCTCTAAAAGCCCAGGTGACTAAACTATACAACATTTGCTTTAAAAAGTATTCATTTTTCTCTTTTGTTGAAGGAAAGTATCTGACGTTAACAGTCAAACGGTGCTCCTAGACAAGCAGCAGACAAGATGCAGTTTCCCTTTACTCAGAGACAAGAATGAATATTGCAAAAAACAAAATAAATGATATATTGTATGATGTATTAGAACCAAAAATTACTTGTTATGTTTACAAAAAAATTATTTCATTGACTAATTTCAGGGTCTCCTTCATTGAGTAAAATAAATTTCTTGTTGAACTGGAGTTTGAAAATCTTTTCTTGTGATTACATAACCAATGTGGAATGGTCATTTTGTTTTGATGATAAATTGTTTTCTGGACGAAAACAAGATGTCCTGCATTTGTTGCTTCATTTAAACATACAAATTGAGGCAGGGTGTGGTAGTTCACATCTGTAATCCTACCACTTTGGGTGACCAAAACAGGAGGACAACTTGAGCCCAGTGAGACCAGCCTGGACAACAGAGTAAGACCTTATGTCTAAAAATAAAAATAAATTTAAAAGTTAGCTGAGCATGATGATGCATTCCAATTGTCCCACCTACTCAGGAGGCTGAGGCAGGAGGATCATCTGAGCCCAGGAGTTCAAGGTTGTGGTGTGTTGAGTTGTGACAGACTCCAATTTTTAAAAAATCAAATCCTTTTCTGCATCCTCAGTTTACCTGGAGAATCATATTAGAATAGTGTTTCTAATGATGTCTAGTGCTGAGTTGCCTGAGTTAGTAGCTTAGCACAGCTCCTAGATATATGTTCTTAAACGAGGTATTTAAATTTTCTCCTCTGCAAAATAGTTATCTCAAGTTATGTGTGTGGTGGGGGACAGGAGTGGGGCAGAGAAAGGAGGAGAGGCAATTATATGATTTAATACATATGTTAAGTGTAGAAAAGTGTTTGACACAGTGTCTCTACTTAGCAAATGTTAGCTATCATTATTATTATTATGTTCAATTTTTCCTAGTCACAAAATATTTTTTTAAATTCAAATGCATATAATGGTACCTAATTTTTTTAATGACTGAACAATTCATCATTAATATATCCAGTGGATACCTAACTAGAGGTTTATCCCCAGTTTTAAGGTACATTTTTCTTACTTTTCAAATGACTTTCTTAATAAATTTTTTTATAATTTAAATTTTGGTATCAAATAGCATGTGAAATGTCAAGGTTTTGGACACATGTGGAAAATACACCCTCTAAAATATGTATATTATTTACATTTTCTTCAGTTTATAAAAGTCTAAACTGTATTTCTATAACAGTTTCTAGAACTAGGTAACATTGGTTTTCTTTCCTTTTTTTTTTTGAAACAGGGTCCCACTCTGTCACTCAGGCTAGAGGGCAGTGGTGCAATCATAGCTCACTATGATGTCAAATCCCTAGGCTAAAGCAATCCTCCCTTCTCAGCTTCCTGAGTAGGTTGAATCACGGGTGTATACCATCATGCCTGACTACTTTTTAATTTTTTGTGTGTGTGTATGGATGGAATCTCTGTATGCTGCCCAGGCTAAGCTTGTTATTCTTTTAATAGGAGCCATCGAAAACAAGATACCTCATTTTTACAACTAGATATAGAATTTTGTAGTGAGGCTGATGTATGCTTAGTGGAGATTTGAATTTGTTAATTGTTCAACTAACATCATGCAAGGTTTTTCCTCATTTTTCTACTTGAATGTTAATATTTTATGTATCTATTTTTATCTATCTATCTATTTATTTTTGAAGCAAGGTTGTTCTCTGTCCCCTAGGCTGGAATGCAGTGGCATGATCACAGCTCACAGCAATCTCAAACTCCTAGGCTCAGGGATCCTTCTGCTTCAGCCTCCCAAGTAGCACACACCTCCATGATAAGCTAAGTTTTCTATTTTTTTTTTTTTTTGTATAGATGGAGGTCTTTCTTTGTTGTTGCCCAAGCTGGTCTCAAACTTCTGGGCTCAAGTGATCCTCCTGTGTTGGCCTTGGTTTATAAGCGTGGGCCACCATGGCTGTACCACCAATTGCTTTCTTAAACTACTTTAATAATGTTTGTTTGGCATACAAAGCACTGTACATATTTACTGATGATGAGTTTGAAGACAAACACATTTGTGCCATAAACATAACAATTGCCTATTCCTTTATATATGCATTTTAGTAGTGAGTGCCCTTCGAAGAATTTTCAGTTTCATAAAAATTATTAAATTTACAGGCATAGTGATATTCATATTATACATATGTAATTCTTTTACTGGCATTGGGATCAGTAGGCCTGAGTCCTCTTTCTTTTCTGGTGATGTTAATTTGTGTCATCTTGCTTTTCTCTCTCTTTAGCATGACTAGAGGTGTGTCAAAATGTTTTAATTATTTTTCACCACAGTTTTGATTCTTAAAAATGTTCTCTATTTTTATCATCTTTAATTTTATTGATCTCTGCTCTAATTTTTATTATGTCTTTTCTTTTGTCTGTTGTGGGCTTAAAATGTTCTTTTGTTTGTAGTTTCTTTTTTTTTTATTTTATTTTTTATTTTTATTTTTTTTTTTGAGTTGGAATCTCACTCTGTCACCTAGACTGGAGTGCAGTGAGTGCTCCTGGCCACCGCAGCCTCGACCTGCTGGGCTCCGACGATCCTTCTGCCTCAGCCTTCCAAGTAGCTGGAACTACAGGCGCGTGCTACCATGCCCGGCTAATTTTTTGATTTATTGTAGAGATGAGGTCTCGTCTGCCCAGGCGGGTCTCGAACACGCAGGCTCAGGCAATCCACTCTCCTCAGCCTCCTAAAGGCGCGGGATTACAAGCTGAGCCACTGAGCCTGGCTTGTTTATAGTTTCTTATGGTAGAAATTCAGACTATCTTAGGTCTTTCTTCATTTCTATATCAAATCCAACAATACAATCTTTAAAGTATTACTTTTAATATAAATGTTGGTCTATTAATGAAGCTGAGAAAAGAAAGAAATCAAAGTATATATTTATAGAATTTGCTATATTTAAATTCTTCTTTACCAATTTAGGTAGTTTTCATTTGTTGCTGTGGATTTGAGTTACCATCTGGTGCTATGTCCTTACCCTAACACAGATTCACTTCCATCTGCCTTGTTTATAATGGTAATGTCATTTTTAGACATCTAATTATGTTTAAATGAAGGCAGTTCTTTGGGATAACTCTCTGTTCTGATCATCTGTACTTCCATTAGGAATAATTTCAGGGGATTGTGAAGTTACAGTGGTCTATGGTTGTCTCAGTTTGCCTCCTCTATGTATAACTTCCACTCCATGAGAAAACTGGGATGAGAGTTACTGCGTCGAGTTATTCTCAGTCTTCACTTGGGCTAGACACTTTGCCCTGAGAGTAAGGGCTGTAAGGAGGAAGGACCCCCTCCACGCCTCCAATACATTCTTCAGAAAATCAGTCTTATAACCTGGAGCTGGGGTGAATGGGACAGACTGATGGCCTTTCCCTTCTGGGGAGTCAATACATCCCTTGATTAGGAGCTCAGAGAAGAGGGTCTCCTGTCTTGAACACTCCCAAGTGAAGTAGAGCTTTCATCAGAATGAGACAGGTGGAGGATGAGAGAGGTAGTTGTGGCTCAAATTCCAGACTCTAGATTTTCTTACTGAGTTCTAGCAGGTTTTGTTGAATAAATGTGTCTTCATTTGCTGATTGTTCTGTGACAATTTTCAGATACTTTAAATGGCTGTTGGCTTGTTTTTAATAATTTTTAATGTTATGTTTAATATACTGGGAAGTGCTTACACTGGGACTTCTCACACTTCTTTTCGAAAAGTGAAATTCTAGAGTACTCAAATATAAAGCATTTATGATAAAATTATTTTAATATCTACCATGTTTGGTAACAGTTTTCTTTTTCTTGTATTTTTCTCTGATTCTGAGTATTTTATGTTTTTATCTCCTCTCTCACTCTATTACTCCTTCTTAAAATATTTTCAATTGTTGCTCCATTCACCATTTGCATTTTGGTGTATATATCAAAAAACACAGTGCCAGTTCAAACCAGTACAAGCACCAAAAATCCTCTCTCTCATGCCTTGTGACAATACTGGAACTCATTTTTAGTTTCCTCATATGTTACTACCTCCCAATACATTATTACAATTATTATTTTAAAAGTAGAAGTTGTATTGTGGTCAGTTAAAAATAATAAAAATAGATATTTTACCTTTATTTCTTCTCCAAGTCTTCATTTTTTTATGTCTACCCTATTTTCTGACCTATATAATTTTCTCACTTCTTGAAGAACTTCTTTTTTTGTTTTTCGGAGTTGAAGTCTCACTCTGCCAACCAGGCTGGAGGACAGTGGCATGCTCTCAGCCACCTCAGCCCTACCTGCTAGGCTCAGGTGATCTTTCCACCTCTGCCTTCAAAGTAGCTGAAACTACAGGCATGTCCCACCATGCTCAGTTGGAAGAACTTTTAATACTTCTTACAGGACTGATTCACTACTGACACATAACCTCAGTTTATATTGTCTAAGCTAGTTTTTATTTATCCTTCAATTCTGAAGGTTATTTCTCTGGAAAAGAATTCCTAGTTGATGTTTTAATTTTTCCACATTCTAAAGTATTTTTAAATTTCTTATTCATTTTTATTTTTATCTATTTATTTATTTATTTAGAATTTTATTATAGAGATGTGGGGTATATTAAAAAGACAGTGTGGCAATTTCTGAAAGAAATAGAAATTGACTTTCCATATGACCCAGCAATTCCCCTATTGGGACTATACCTGAAGGAACTCAAATTATTCTATAAAAAAGATATCTGCCCATGCATGTTTGTTGCAACTCTATTCACAATAGCAAAAACATGGAACCAACCGTGTTGCCCATCAAAGCTGGACTGGATTAAAAAAATGATACATATACACAATGGAATATTATGCAGTCATAAAGAAGGACAAATATATATATTTTGCAGCAATTTGGATGGATTTGGAGTTGATCATACTCAGTGATTTATCACAGAAACAAAGATCTAAAATATTTGATCCAATCTTTTCTTGCTAACATGATTCTGATTAGAAGTTCACTTAACGCCTGTTCCTTTCTCTCTATAGATAAGATGTCACTATTCATACTTTTTCTCAATATTTTCTTTTTGTCATTGCTTATCTGCATTGTGAATATGTATAGGCGTATGTTTTAGGTTTTCTTTATAAAAATAATTTTGGGGATTTATCCTGCTTGGTGCTTACGGGTTTCTTGGATTTATGGTTTGGTGCATGCCATTAAATTCAGATATTTTCAGCCATTATAATTTCAAATATTGTTTTCTTCTTCATTCTCTCTTCCTTTTCCCTCTGTTATCTTATTATATGCATATATATATATGCATATATATATATATGACCTTTTGAACAATTCATAGGTTTGTGTTTTATATTTTTAAATTATTTTTCCTTTTGTTTTCCAATTTGAGAAGTTGATGTGTAACCAAACAAGGGTCCAAACTGCCAAGGCAAACTTAAATAAAAAGAACAAAATTGGAGGCATGACACTACCAGACTTCAAATTATACTACTAGGCTATAGTAACAAAAACAGCATGATACTAGTACTAAAATAAACAGAAAGTTTGAAGGCAAAATAGAAAACCCAGAGATAAAGTCACATTCCTACAACCAATTGATCTTTGACAAAGCTAACAAAAATAAACAATGATGAATGAATGCTCTATTCAACAAATGATGCTGGTAATATTGGCTAGCCATATGCAGAAGAATGAAAGTAGATTGATCCCTATCTCTCATCATACATAAAAATTAACTCAGAATGGGTTAAAACCTTAAATATAAGACCTGAAACTATAAAAATACTAGAAAAAAAACTAAGAAAAATCTTTTTGAATATAGGCTTAGTCAAAAATTTTTGAAAGAGACTTCAAAACCAGTTACAACAAAACCGAAAATAGACAAATGAATTTTTATGATCTTCCCAATTAGTATAAAATCCTTAAATTCCTCATTTCTTTCCCATTTTAGAGTACTCATCTCAGAGTTCTTCTCATGTTGCAACATTTTAATATAGATTTGAAGTAATAGGTTGTGTGCATGTGTGTATTTCTCCTTTTAAGTACCACAAAATAAATAAGAAAAAATTCAAGCATTATTCTTTCTACTAATAAAGGAGAGGCTGGGTATTCCTGAGAAAGGATATTGTAATGCCATGACAAGTGTATGCATTGAATATTTTCCCAGTCTTTCCCCCAAAATATCACAACTATTTACTCAAATAACCACACTGTAGACAAAGAGCAATATACAAAGCTTATAGGTACTGCTGGTCATGCACTTTTTTTACTCTAACTCAGCAATCCAAAACACCACCAAGACTTCCTTCTTATTGTACTGGCATATGGAAGTCATTGAATTCATGGAACCCTGACACAAGGCCATCTCAGTATAGTTTATTGAGACCAGGAAGTCAAAATGGTAGTTGTTTTTCCTGACTGAAAATAAAATCAGAATTGGCCTGTTTTCCTGTTAGTATATTGATAATTTGATCTTGTTTTCTTCACTTTCATAAAGATATCTCCTAAAGAGGGTTTCTTTAACAACGCACATGAAACCATGTCTCTGCTGGAAAACACTACCCAAGACACAAATTTAGATACAAATTCACATCCACAAATAATAACTCCAGCATTATGCTAAATGTTCAAAATACATAAACAACCTAAATATCTAAATAGTAAATTTTATGAATGAAGTAACAATCCATTCTATATTGTGATACTACATAGACTTTAAAACAAGGCAGAAAAGAAATTATAAATTCAATTGTAAAATCCTTGGAAGCTAATTTATGTCTGAAGTAATTAATGTCTGAAGCAATTAGCAATTTCCTAACTCTTATGCCATCCATTTTATCTTTTTTTAATTATCCAAATCATATTCCACAAATACTAATATCTATACGAATATAATTTTTCTTTTTTTTTTTTTTTTAGTTGGAGTCTCACTCTGTCACCCAGGCTGGAGTGCAATGGCACACTCACAACCACCGCAGCTTCAACTTGCTGGGCTAAGGCAATCCTTGTGCTTCAGCCTTCGAAGTAGCCAGAGCTATAGGTGCGCGCTATCATAGCCAGTTAATTTTTTGATTTATTGTAGAGACGAGGTCTCACCATGTTGCCCAGGCTGATCTCAAATCTGTGGGCTCAGGCAATCCTCTCGCCTCGGTCTCCCAAAGTTCTGAGATTATAGACTTGAGCTTCTGCACCTGCCCTGTTTATATTAATAGTTAAAATTATCTATATTAATTTTTATGGAGATTGTTTCTTTTTCCATTGTATAACAAGAAAATACAAGGGGAAAGGCATACATGGTCAAAATAATATAATATTACATAGTCAAAATAATATTAATATTATAAGAAAATATATTTACTTCAAATTGAGAGGTAAGAAAATTCATTTATTTATTTTATTAGTCATGAAGTCTGCTTTCTTGATAGCACCATATATGAATAAATAAGAGTTTTATATCAGAGTGAATGGTTGTACAGTTTTTCTTTAATTAAGTTTGAATTCTATATTATAAAAGATATTCATTTTCTAGTTTTCTTTCTCTAAGAACACATTTTAAACTACTGCTTTTCAGACAGAATAAATTTTATGCAATGTGTGCTAGTGTTTTTATTTGAGAAGCCTTGCAGCCGATAAATGTCTCACTGAATGTTTTTGAATGGTACTGCTTCTGAAAGGGAAGATATAACACTTAGTGTGTGTGTGTGCACTTAAATAAACATATATATATATAAATATAAGGCAAATCCTAGACAACAAGAGTGATACAGTAGATGAAATGAAAAGAGAACTAGAGAGATAATAACTATAATGGAGATCACAAATATTTGTGAAGGAAATTCTGATTTGTACCAAATATTTTCAAGAATCCTTGATCTAAAGATTTGATCTTCCACCGTCCCTGCACCCTTCCTTTCTTCTTTCCTTTGTCCTCTCTTTCTTTCTTAAGTTTTAATATCTGTTTATGAACTTTCTTCTTGTCTGTTTTTGCCCCTCACGTAAGTAAATACAGAGCTCTCCTAATTTTTATTCTCCAAGCACCACTAATACAATATTGGCATATATAACAAAATTTTTCAGAAAATTGGGGAGAAGAGGATTTATACCAGGACTTAAAAAATACAAACAAAAAAAACCTCAAATCAGTCAGAATTATTTTCTGCAAATCATAGAAATCTCTGAAGATTAGCTTAACAACACGGACAAAACAAAGACAATTTTATGAGAGGCTCCACTTTCAGCTTCTGAGTAATTACATTAATTCATGGACAACTTTATTTGTGTATAATATGAACAGAATAAGGGTCTGCAATATATGCATTCTACTTCCTGTAACCTGTGAATATATTACCGTATATTCAAAAGGAATTTTACAGAAGGGCTTAAGTTAAAGACATTTCAAATGCAGAAATCATTCTGGATTATCTGGCTGAGCCCAATGTAACAATGATCCCTAAAAGATGGAAGACAGGGGTAAGAGCATCAGAGTCAGAGAGAAGATGTAATGAGTATAGCAGAAGGTAGAGTGGTGGGGTTTCTGCATTTGAAAATGTAAAAGGGCCATAAGTCAAGGGTATACAAGCACCCTCTATAAGCTGGAAAAACAAGGAAATGTAGTTTTCCCCCAAAACTCCAGAATGAAGACGACCTTTGCCAACATCTCCATAAGATCTTTTGAGTTATTTTATTTCTGATCTACATAAACGTAAGATATTTTTATTGTTTTAAGCCAGAAAGATTGTAAGAACTTGTTATAACAGTAATAAAATGCTAAAACAATATATGTTATCCTTCTTGCAATTTTCGCTGTCAGAAAAACATTATGTATCTTTATGTATGTATATGTCAATTATAGCTGACTGTTGATATTCTGATGGATTTTCATGTTCTTCAAATTTTTCTGAATATTAAACATTGCTTGAAATGAGAACATATTTACTCTATCATAATTATTCGCATTAAAATAAGTAATCTTTTATAATGGCTCAAAAAAATGTTATTTCCAAACAAGAGATTATAGTAGAAGAGAAAAGTTGAGAAATATTTTAACTAAATGTAAGCAGAAAGCATAATTGAGAGAGAGAGGGTTTTGTTCCTATCTTAATAAGCACTGATAAACTAACTACTCAAGACTTTTGGGGGGAAAAAAAGAATAAATGAAGTTCATCCTAAATTATCTAATTTTACTAAATAGGCTATTTAAGAATATTTAATGAAAGTCAATATATAATTTAATTGAAAAACTTTATTGGGTTTCATATGCAAAATGTATTAACTATTTTAATGGCAAAATATATTTACATTATATTGAAACAAACTTAATCTAATATGTAGAAAGCAACATATATGAATAATCAATTATAAAGCAAATGAGAAAATTATAAAGGAGTGGAACACAGTTTTGATATTTATAATCATCTATTAGAGAGGTGATTTAAATGACCAGACATGTTTCGCTTGAAGTAGGTAACTTAAAAATAAAATTTTATTTTAGTTTCTGATACACTTTACGTTTTATATTTCCTTCAAAGATAGTTTTTTTTTCTCCCTGACATACTTGAAATGAGAAATATACACTAGAGTATAAAATAACTTGCTCCCCTGACCTCTTTAATCCTATAATTTGGCTTATAACTATTAAAATTTCTCAGTGATCCTGAACACTGTTATTAGGGTAGTATAGTACTATTCCCTTTCTGCCTTTTACTGTCATAAAATCATTATAAATTGATAAAGTGATGATAGAGTTTTATGATTGTATGGGAAAAAGGAATAAGTGCTTAGCTATTAGTGTCTATCTTGAAAAAAAACACTATAAGGTAGCTTTAAAGCAGTAATTTTAGTCAATTATTGTATATTTTAGTAACTCTATTGAAATTGCTTTTAGGGATGACAGGCTTTTGTAGTGATTTTGTTTTTGTTTTGAAATTTCTGACCTGGAAAAATTTTAGGAGATTTTTGAAATTTATTCATGAATATATGCAAATATACTCATCCTGTTCAGTCATTTACTATGTATATTTATGATAAGTTCATAATATCTTTATGATAGCTATAACTTAAAGTTAGAATGTATAAAAAGCTCTCAGGGTAGGGATCAATTCAAATACTCAGAAAAAAAGGAGGACTTTTTGCACCTATGTTTTCTCTTAACACACCTAATTTATTGATTAACTAAAAAATAGAACAACAAATTTATTTACTCTTTTGATTATTATCATAATTTTTGACAATTGAAGTCGTCGTTGGAAATATTAATATCATAGTTAGCTTTTTCTTATGTATTTTAAACATGTTTCAAATCCACAAGCAGGTATCAATGGTGTCATTTTATAGCATTTATATTCTTTTGATGTGTTATTCCTACTTCATGACAAGTGTACCTCAATTCTTTGAAAGTCATCCCTAAGTGATTTGGGAGCATCCGCACCGAATGTTTCAAATGCATTCAAAGAAAAGTTATTTTGTGCTTGTTGCTCTGGTCCCAATCCTTAGCATACAGCTTCAGTTGTATCAGAGGCCAAGTGAGACTGGAGAAGACTTTTTCCTCCTAAATAAGTAGAAACAATTTTCAAATCTCCCATTTTAGTTCATAGTTTTTCATCTGGGAACCAAAGAGCACAGTCTGTCAAGCTATGAATTGGGATAAAATATTTACAAATCATATATCTGATAAGAAGTTAATATCCAAATTACATGAAGAACTTACACAATTCAATAGCAAGGAAAAAAAAACCACAAAAATAATTATCCCAATTTAAAAAATGTGCAAAGGACTGGAATAGACATTTATCCAAATACCTACAAATGGCTAATAGGCATATGCAAAGATGTCCAACATCACTAATCATCAATAAAATGCAAATTAAAACCACAATGTAGTATCAACTCAAACCTGTTAGAATGAATATTATCAAAAAGGCAAGAGGTAACATGTGTTAACAAAGGTGTGGGAAAAAGGAACCCTTGAACTGGTGATGGGAATGTAAACTGGTGTAGCCATTATAAAAAACAATATGGAGATAAACACATTCTGAGCTTCTAATGTGCAGCATGAGTGGTTGATAAATATGTTAATTAATTAAATTAGGATAATCATTATATTATGTATATGTACTGAAATCATTATATTGTATACTTTATAAGTATACAATCTTTGTCAAATATTTTAAGACTAAAAAAAACTAAAGAGCCCTGCATGAACTGTGTTTCATAAAATTAATAACTAAAATAGCATTTTTAACTTATTTTTTGTTTTAGTTCTCTCTTATTGCCATAACAAAATACTTGAGATGGGAAAAATAATCCATAAAGAAGAGAAATCTATATCTTACAGTTCTGGAAGCGGGAAGTCCAAGATCAAGGCACGAGCAGGTTTGGTATCTGGTGAGGAAGGACCTGAATTCTTATTCCCAAGATAGTGCCTTGTTGCTGCATCCTCTGGAAGGGATAAACATTGTGTCCTCACATGGCAAAGAGATGGAAGGGCAAAAGGGCTTACCTAGTTCCTAGCAGCCATTTTATAAGGCATTAATCTTGCCAATGAAGGTGAAGTCTTCATGGCCTAATCACCTCCTAAAGACCCTACTTCTTAATACTGTTACATTGGGAATTTAAGTTTCCATGTGAATTTTGTAGGGAAAATAAACACTCAAATCATAGCATTCTTACAACTGCCCCCTCCACAAAGCACTGAGTTTGTTCATGGACTCAGAAAATAAACCAAATACAATTTGAGTAATTTCTTATTTTTGGTTTTTATGAATAATGCTAATATAAACATTTGTAAATAAGTTTTAATGTGGATATGTGCTTCAAATTCTCTTGGTTATATACCTAAGAGTGGAATAACTGTGTCATGTGATAACCCTAGTCTTAACATTTTAACAGACTACCAAATTGTCTTCCAAAGAAGTTACACCATTTCACATCCCCACCAGCAATGTATGAGAGTTTCAATTTATCCATATGGTCTTCAAAACTTTTATTATCTATCTTTATTTTACACTCATCTTAGTGTGTGTGGAAAGTGATGTCTCTATATGATTGATTTTCATTTTTCTAATCATTAATTTTATATCTATCTCTCTCTCCATGATTTATCTTTTTTCCCTTTGTGATTTTATTCTTAGAATTATCATGATCATCTTAATTTATACTAGTCTGAGTAATACTAATTTATTTTCTTTTTAAATTTTATTACAAAGATTATTTTCAATATTATATTACAAATTACTTTATTCCTTTCTTTTATGCTGTGTTGTCATCATACAAATTATAATTTTCAAAATTTCAAATATAAAAATTACTTCATACAGATTATATACTTATCAACACAGATTTATAACTATTTTTATATAGAGACAAGCAAAAATACATCTATTCTGTCTTTTACATTTACCTATGTAGTTACTTTTAACAGTGCTCATTATAGCCTCATTTTGATTTACTCTAATGTGATTTCTATTCAGTCTGAAGACCTACCTCCTTTACTATTGGTTATAGGGCTGGTCTGCTAATGACTGATTATTTCTGATTTGTTTACATAGGACTGGATTAAAATGTTTCTTCACTTCTGAAAGGTAGTTTTGCTAGATACAGTATCGTTAGTTGACTGCCTTTTTTATTTATTTATTTATTTATTTTTAGTTGTTTGAATATGTCATTCCTCTCCTTGGGTCTCCAGATTTTTTTTTAATGATAAATTACCTGTTATTCTAATTGAAAACTTTGTATGAGTGATAATTTGCTTTTATTTTTAAAAATTGTTTTATTTTAAAGATGTTGGGTACACAGCAGAATTAGGTACATAAGTATGTGTGGGTGAAGTCTGGGCCTCCAAGTGGTCCTCACTTCCCCTGGTTTAGGATCAGGTACACTTTATGTTGTAACATTCCCATCCCCCTCCCCTGGCAGTTATCCACAACTGCGGGTCCCTTCCTTGTGCTATTCTGAGCAGTGTTCAGGTCCCACTTGTGAGTGAGACATGAGATGTTTTTTTCTTTGCTTTTGTGATTGAGCATTAAATATGATTATCTCCAGTTCCATCCAATTTGCTGAAGATATACCCAGAGGAGCACAAATCACTGTCCAGAAAAGATACCTGCACATGCATGTTCACTGCCAGTTTATTCATAATAGCAAAAACATGAACCAACCCTACTGCCTATTGAAAATAGACTGGATTAAAAAAATATGATACGATAGAATATTATGCAGCCATAGTAATTTGCTTTTATCTTGCTGCTTCCAAGATATTTTCGTTGCCCTTTTAGTCGATTAATTATTAAGAGTCTAGATGTCGATTCCTTTGAGTTTATCCTATTTAGGATTTGTTGAGCTTCTTTGATAGTTACATTAATTTTTTAAATCAAATGTGGTATGTTTTATATGATTATTTCTTCAAATATTCTTTCTACCTTTTTCTTTTTATACTCTCTTCTGGAACTCTTGTTGTACATATGTTCTTATGTTTGATCAAATCACACAGTCATTAATGCTTGTTAATTTTTCTTTCTTTTTTCTCTCTCAGACTACATAGTCTTATTGGACGAAGCTTCAAGTTTATGGACTCTTTCTTCTCCCTCATATATGCTATTGAGCTCTTTTACTGAATCACTCACTGAAGTTTTTGTCATTTTAACTGCATCTTTTCTGTTTGAATTCCTCTTTGGTGAGACATTATTCTTAGTCATTCCTTTAATTTTTTGTACATGGTTGCCTTAGATTTGGGGGCCATACCTAAAATAGCTAATTTCAAAGTTTTTATATAATCAGTTTACTATTTGAACTTATCGAGAATAATTTCTATTTATTGCCACTCACACCCCTATGCTTAAATCATGTCTTCTTTTTGCTTTGAATGTCTCTTTTTGTTGATGCTAAAATGATATTTTTAAAAATACAATGTGGCAACTCTGAAAAACAGATGCTCTCTCAGCCAGGTCTTGCTTTTCTTAGTGTTTTTTGTTTAGTGACTGTTCTGAAATAATTCTGTAAAGTCTGTATTCTTTATCTTGTGCAACTATTGGAGCCATTGCTTGTCTAGCTTAGTGGTCAAATTTGATAAACTTTAAATTTCAGAAATCAATAAGTCATTCAGTCTTTACTGAGTGGTCCTCTGTACAAGTTGGTGCATACCTTCAGTATTCAGGCAGCAGTTTACAACTTCACTGCAGCCTTCACCCTCTGGTTGCACAGAGCTTTAAGGTAAGTCAGAGGTAAGAGTGTACTACTTTCTCAGTTCTGCCTTGTGTGTGCAGAACATGGGCACAACCCTAAGTATACATGTGGAATTTTGCTCTTCCAAGAATATGTCAGTGCATTTTGAAGATCTCATCAACTGATTTACCAGATTTTCATTTTAAGTTTTATTTTTTAGCCTGGTGTTGTTTTATCATTATTAACCTTCTTAGGCAGTCACAATATTAAACTATTTTATCTGATTGTTCTTGAAAATGAATCCCAGCCGAGCTAGTGGCTCAGCCTGTAATCCTAGCACTTTGGGAGATCAAGGTGAGTGGACTGCCTGAGCCCGCGGGTTCGAGATCCACCCGGGCAATTTGGAGAGATCTCGTCTCTACAATAAATAAAAAATCATCTGGGTGTGGTAGTGTGCACCTGTAGTTCCAGCTACTTGGAAGGCTGAGGCAGAAGGATCGCTGGAGCCCAGTAGATAGAGGCTGCGATGCCCAGAAATGTGCCACTGCACTCCAGTCTGGGCGACAAAGTGAGACTCCAACTCAAAAAAGAAAGAAAAAAGAAAATGCATCCCTGGGAATGTTTATTCTCTTTTGGTAATCTTCAAGTTATAATTTTTTTTTTTTTTTTTT
>NW_007247675.1:267489-322027 GCF_000164805.1 Carlito syrichta | reverse complement strand
CTTCCGAGTAGCTGGAACTACAGGCGCGCGCTACCATGCTCGGCTAATTTTTTGATTTATTGTAGAGATGAAGTCTCGCTAAGTTGGCCAGGTAGGTCTCGAACCCACGGCCTCGGGCAATCCACTCACCTCAGCCTCCCAAAGCACGGGATTACAGGCTGAGCCACCGAGCCCGGCTAAATTATACATATTAAAGACTACTTTACAAATGGGATTTTAGGAACCATCAGTCTTGAGCAATCTGTCTGCAAATGGGCATGTGAATGAGCCCCAACACTACTATTTGCCTTCAGTGACTAGCTGTTGCTTGCAGGCTGTTGGTTTTCAAGGCTACATTGAGGGATAAAGGGAGATAAAAATAGAGCTGTTTAAAACTCTACACAGTTTGCTGTTATTACTAAGGATTCATCCATGTTTAAGTGAGAGCTCTCTGAATAGTTGTAGGGCTTTAGTTAATTTCTAGAGTTCTGAAAAAGTTGATGGTAACTTTTTTCATGTTATTCTCATTGCTTTATAAAGGACAGGACTTTTGGAAATCCTCTCTGTCATTTTAATTTACATAATCTGTCTCGGATTATTTTTTAAGCTAAGTAAATTTGTTACTGGTGAAGACTTTTGACACCACACAAGTATACATCCGAACTCAATACAACTGTACCTGCTTGAGAATAGTGGGCACTGCATTCCCAGAATCTATAATAGGCCCTGTACTCTGTCTAGTCACCAGCACAGATTTATTTTCTGTCACCCATTCCCTATTATTTTTATCTCCTGCTAGTGATTTTTTTTAAAGCTTTTGGCTGCTATTGTAAATGGAATTGAGTTCTTGATTTGGGTTTTTTTTTTTTAATATTCATTTCCTTAGGACCTAAGAACTCAGTGATTCTTTTAAAAAAAAAATTTTTTTTTTTGAATTGCTACAATTTTCTATAGACTTGGACTATTGGGAAAGGAGCTAAATGTTATTTCATTAGATATCCTGGTTTCCAGAAAGAACTTTCCTTGTTCCCATTTTGCAATAGCAACGTAACTTCCTTCAAAACAATCAGAATCAATTACCCTTTGCACCATTTCCCTAAGACTCCATGTTACCAATTAAGTAATGTTGTTCTTTTCAAACCCTTGTTTATTCATCTGTACCATCAAGCACTGTCCATGTGTTAAGATCCAATCTTAGACCACATTTCCTTCCATGAAGTGTGGACAATCTATGTGCTGTCCAAAAGGCAGATGTTTTTGCCCTTTGGGAGGATATCACTCTGCCTTGCTTTTGGAGTCACCTCTGTATTGGGCTGTGAGCAAGCAGTTGGTGCAGCATGCTAGGCAAACCAACGCATAGTTCAGGCCTACACAGTTCAGGCCTACACTTTTTCTCCTTCATTAGCTGATCATGGAGACCTCATCATGAGGTTTCAGGTGAAGACTGAAGGAGATGCAAATAATCAGTGTCTCATATATAATTTCCATTTAACAATTGACGCTTATGTCACATGTCCAATCTTATTATGCGGTAGACACTAAATTAACAAGATCATGGTGAGCAGTTTAAGTCACAAAGTCACTTGGGATTCAAGAATTGGACATCAGTTCCTATGAGGTCTTAGTATCAACCCGTGAAGTACATTTCAAAATATTGGGTTGATGCATAAGTTGGTAGCCCTTGTAATACAAATGAAGCACAATGGTTAGCTGGTCACAGTTAATCACATTTGCAAGTTCTTGGGTTAACTGACATGTGGATCATCATGGATTAAAACATTTATACGGTCTTCATCACAGTTCAATTATTTTCCTGAACATGGAGAGTCACTCAGGTGAAAGTGGCTCTCCTGAAATGAGCATTCTCCATAAGTGTGTATCAGCTGTGGTGTTGATCTGCATTTTTTATTACAAAGGCGCTTATCTCTTTATATATGTGTTGATTGGCAATTCACAGATATGATATATCTTCCTTTTCTAAAATTTCATGTTAAATTTTACCCATTTTTATTTTTAAAATTTTTGTTGTTGCTATAGTGAATGAGATTATGCTTTTTATTTGAGTTTCTGTTTGTTTATTGTTGGTGTATAGGAAAATGAGACTATCTTCTACACATTTATTTTATAATATAGACAAGTGTCATCAAACTGACAGTCTTCTGCAAAGCCAAGGAAACCATCAAGAGAGCGGGGAGACAATTCACAGACTGGGAAAAAAAAATTGCCAACTGTGTATCTGTCAAAAGCCTAACAACTAGGACCTACAAGGAACTCAAACGTGCCAAAAAGATAAAAACAAACAGCCCCATTACAAAGTGGGCAAAATATATGAAGAGACACTTCTCCAAAGAAGACATACAAACAGCCAACAGATACGTGAAAAAATGCTCAACCTTACTAGTCATCAAAGAAATGCAAATTAAAACCACATTGAGATACCACCTAACTCTAGTCAGGATGATCATCGTCAATAACTCAAAGACAACAGATGCAGCTACTTGGAAGGCTGAGGTGGAAGGATAGCCTAAGTCCAACAGCTTGAGGCTGTGGTGGCCATAAGCGTGCCACTGCACTTCAGCCTAGATGACAAGAATGAAACTTTAACTCAACAAAACAAAACAAAACAAAAACAACAGATGCTGGTGAGGATGCGGGGAAAAGGGAATACTTCTACACTTTTGGTGGGAGTATAAACTAGTACAACTTCTGTGGAAAAGTGTGGTGATTTCTAAAAGATCTAAAACTTGAGCATCCATATGACCCCACAATCTCCTGCAGAGAATATACCCAGAGAAACTCAAATCACTCTGGGAAAAAGATACCTGTACATGCATGTTTACTGCAGCATTATTCACAATAACAAAAACAAGGAATCAATAATGCTGCCCATCAAAAGAGGACTAGATAAAAAAATGTGGTACATATACATGATGGAATATTATGCAGTCATAAAGGACAAAATTATGAAATTCACAGCAACTCAGATGAACTTAGAGTCTATAATAGTGAGTGACCTATCACAGAAAAAAGGAACTGAGTACCACATGTTCTCACTCATAAGAGGACCTTGAACAATTATCATAATACTATAAGAAGGGAATTGGCAGTAGTGGGAAACTGTCAGGAGAGAGAGGACACACCTCATCAACAAGGGTATCTGCATAATGAACATTTGTATACCTAACCCTGAATTGTGTTCAACATCTTTAAAATAAATTTTTGAGAAAAAAAAAACATGTGTTCTTATTATTGAGATGCATTATTCATATAGGCTATATACAAATATTGTCAATTAAATACATTAAAATATTTTCTTTCATTTCTGACTTGTCTTTTTTTAAAGATGCCTATCAAAAAGTAGATATTCTCTATTTTTATAAAATCATTTTATTTTTCATTTTTATTTATTTTTTGTGTGTTTTTGTATCCTAAGAAATTTTTCCTACTCCAGGGACACACAGATTTTCTCCCATCTATCACTCAAACAGTAAGTTTTATAAATTAGTACTTTATACTTATATCTGCAATGCATGTCAAGTAAATGTATGTATATGTTATAAAATAAGGGTCAATGTCAGCAGGGCCATGCACTTTCTGAAGGCTCTAGGGAATTATCCTTCCTTGCTGCATCCTAGTTCCTTGTGATCATTGGCAATTCTTGGAGTTTCTTGGAATTACTCCAGTCTTAGCTGTCATCTGTATGTGGCATTATCCCTCTGTGTTTATGTCTCTGTCAAATTTTGCTTCTTCTTATAAGGCCAGTTGCGCTGGATTTAGGGTTCACTATAATATAGGTCTCAGTATAATCTCATCTTTACTTGATTACAATTGCAAAGACCTTATTTCTGATTAAGACTGTATTCATATGAATTTTTAGGTGGCATTATACAACCTCACAAAGTTCTCACCAGCATCCTTGCTTCTAAGTCTATGTTCCAGAGTCTTTAAGACTTGTCCTTCAGTTAAACTAATGGCTATGGTTTATAATAGCAAAAAAAGATAGAGATTCAGATCAGCAGAGGGAAGAGGCACATGGATTAGGGTCCAAAAGATACCAAGGTATAAAGCTTCCATTTCTACTATTTCAATGAAGTCTTGAATAAAAAGCCTATTTCTCCCAACAATAATACATAACAATAAGCACGGACAATTCCAACCGAAAGGTCAAGTCTTGAGTCTCGATGTTCATAGATTTTATTGGTGTTTGATCACATAGAAATGACTGCTCACTCTTTTTGCTGACTTTAGTCTCTAACTGATTAGGATGATGTGCTGATAACACATTGCTTAAGGTCCTCCACTATAAATTACATTGCTAGCATAAACTATTTTATGTGGTCATAGGCATCCAGCTAAGCAAACATATTTTTATCAGGTAGGACATTCAAATAGCTTTAAAATTACCCCCCCAGGAGTCAGAGGAGAGCTCAAACCTTTCTTTGGACAAGAGGAATTCATTACTGGACACTTTTAAATTAGTACTGGATGATTGTTAGATCAACTTTTGAGACATTGATAAATAATATTGATAACAACAGTTAAACATACTGTATTGTATCTTTGAAATGTATTAAGAAGGCAAATTGTAAGCACTTTAATTGCAAAAAAATTAAGAGGATGGTGACTATGTGAGGTGATAAATATGTTAATTAGATTGATTATGGCTATCATGTTACAATGTATACATACATTAAAACATCATGATGTTCATCTGTGACATTATGATACATATTTTGTCTTCTCCCTCCTTTTTAGCATATGACTTCTACAGTTCTTGTAATCTTTGAAATGGTGTCTTTTGTATGCTAATGAGATGACTGGTTACTAGTGGCTGCTAGATAACTCTAGAGTGGGTAATTGTCACTGGGAATATCATGACATGATTAAATGTTTGGAACATTCAGCCCTATCAACCTCTGAGGATAAAACAGGGTCTGAAGGTTGAGTTAATCACCAATGGTCAATGATTTAATCAATCATGTTTATTTAATAAAATGAGTTGAGTTAATCACCAATGGTCAATGATTTAATCAATTACGTTTATTTAATAAAACCTTCATAAAACCCAAAAAGAACAGAGTTCAGAGAGTTTCTGGATATCTGAATGCCTGGAGGTTTCTGTAAGCTAGTGGCACCTGCAGTGGGCATAAAAGCTCCACCCTCCTACCACACAGCTCACCCTAAGCGGCACTTCCATCTGACTGACAGTCTGTATCCTTGGTAATATCCTTTATAAAAACTGGATAAATGTAAGTCAAGTGTTTTCCTAATTTCTGAGAACTGCTGTAGCAAATTTATCAAAGCCAAGGAGGGGGTTGTGGGAACCCTGATTGGTTGGTAAGTTGCATAGGTCTTAACCTGTGCTGGCAACGGGTATCTTAAGTTGGGATGGGGGGCATCTTGAGGGGCTGAGTCCTTAGCATGAGGGATCTGACATTATCTTTAGGTAAATAGTATCCAAATTAAATTGAATTAGAGGATGCCCAGCTGGTGAGCCTGTTGGTGTTTGAGAATAAACATCCACAGATCTAGGGTCACAGAAGTCTTGTGTGTATGCATAGTGAGAATAGGAAAAACACATTCTTGGTTTTCCTATCATGAGAACACTTTAAGTATATACATTTTTTGTCAATTATACCTCAATAAAGTTAAAAATCAAAATAGTATTGATTCCTATGATACATCCTTATTTATTTAGATCTTTATTAAATCATTTTAACTTTTTAAAATATTTCTCTTTTATGTCAAGTTTTTGTTAGAATGCAATTGTAAGTGCACTTAAAGTCATATGCCACTTAACGTTTCAGTCAACATCAAACTTTTTATACAAAGATGATCCCATAAGATTATAATGGAGATAAGAAAAATTTCCTAAGGCCTGACAGCATTACTGTCCTAATGTCATAGAGCAATGCATTACTCAGGAGTTTGTGATAATGCTGGTGTAAACAAACCTACTGCACTGCCAGTCATACATTATAGTACATATAATTATGAATATTACAGAATACTTGATAATAAATGATTATGTCACTGGGTTATGTAATTACCATGCTATATATTTTATTTTATTTTAGAATATACTCCTTCTACCTACATCTTTTTAAAGAGTTAACTTGAAAACAATCTCAGGCAGGTCCTTCAGCAGGTATTTTAGGGCCCATTGTTTTCATAGGAGATGACAGCTCTATGCTTGTTATTACTCCTGATGATCTTCCAGTGGAACAAGATGTGGAGGCAGAACATAGTGATATTGATGATCCTGACCACAGTAGAACTTTAAAACTGTTCGTAAAGATGTTCTCAGTATTATTGTTAAATCATGCTGACAACCACACAGCAGTACAAGTAGCGTCTTTCAGAGAACTGCTTTCTGGAAATACATTTTCCACTTGTACGTGTAGGCCCACGCTAAGGTGTATGTCTTCATTTTTTTTTTTTTTGAGTTGGAGTCTCTATTACCCAGTCTGGAGTGCAGTGGCCGCTCCCGGCCACCGCAGCCTCGACCTGCTGGGCTCTGGCGATCCTTCCACCTCAGCCTTCCAAGTAGCCGGAATTACAGGCTTGCGCTACCACGCCTGGCTGATTTTTTTAATTTATTGTAGAGATGAGGTCTCGCTACCCAGGCGGGTCTTGAACCCGCGGGCTCAGGCAATCCACTCACCTCAGCCTCCCAAAGGCGCAGGATTACAGGCTGAGCCACCGAGCCTGGCTTTATGTCTTCATTTTTAACAAAACAGTTCACAAAGTAAAAATTAAAAATAGACTAAAACTTATAAAATCGGTATATAAAGAAATAAAATATTTTGTACAGCTGTACAATGTGTTTTTGTTTTAAGCTAAATGTTATGACAGAGAGTTAAAGAGTTTTAAAAATGTATAAAGTAAAAAAAAAATGACAGTAAGCTAAGGTCGATATCTATTAAAGAAAACAAAAATATGTTAAAATAAATTTAGTGTAGCCTAAGACTACAGGGTTTATGAAGTCTACAGGAGCATACAGCGCTGGCCTAGGCCTTTGAATTCATTCACCACTCACTGACTCACTCAGAGCAATTTCCAGCCCTGCAAGCTGAATTCATGGTAAGTAACCTATACGAGTATATGCTTAGATATACAAAGATACCATTGAGTTAAAATTGCCTACAGTATATAGTACATTCTGTTCAGGTTTTTATTCTAGGGGCAATAGCCTATGCCATATAGCTATATCATCTAGACTTATACATTCTATAACGAAATAGCCTGTGAACGCATTTTTTAGAATGAATCTATGTCATTAAGTGATGCATTACTTAGTCACATGAACATCATAGAATATATTTACACAAACCTAGATTGCCTCAACTGTAAATTTAAGACTACAATTCAAGGCCGGACTCACTGGTTCAGCCTGTAATCCCAGCACTTTGGGAGGCCAAGGCAAGTGGATTGCCTAAGCCTGCAGGTTCGAGACCAGCCTGGACAACTTGGCTAGACCTCATTTCTACAATAAATCAAAAAAAAATTAGCAGGATGTGGTAACACACACCTGAAATTCCAGTTACTTGGAAGGTTGAGGTGGAAAGATTGCCTGAGCCCAGCAGGTTGATGCTGGGTTGGCCATGAGTGTGCCACTGTACTCCAGCCTGGATGACAGAGTGAGACTCCAACTCAAAAAAAAAAAAAAAAAAAAATCATATGTATATATTTCATTATATATTTCAAACTTCTTGCTACTATATTTTTATAAAATTTTTAGTTAGGATAACTAACTTTTATAAATTTTTTTTAGCAATATGCAAACTTATTATTTAAAATCTCAATCAGAATTTTTCAGTGTGTTGTCCTGGGTCATGAGCATCAAATTCACCTCATTAATTATTTAAAAATTATACATCAAACCTACAAAGCATAATTGTGGTTGGAAGTTGTAAAAGAATCTGCCCTTTAAAACTGTCAAAATGAATCAGACTCACAGTAGAACTTTAAAACTGTTAGTAAGGATGTTCTAAATATTATTGTTAAATCATGCTGACAACTTCACACAGCAGTACAAGTAGCTTGTTCCTTCAGAGAACTGCTTTCTGGAGATACATTTTCTAGTTGCCCAATTGAATGTCTTCAGGAAAAAAATTTCATTGTGTATATTAAAAGAATATTGCTGAATATGTCATATAAAAACAATAAGGATTTCCTTTCTTAGGTAAGAATTCAAGATCAGTTTTCTCAGATAAAAATGAAAATAAATTCTTTTACTTTTCTGAAAAATATTAAGAAAAATTGAGATATTTAATTTAGTGAAATGTACAACTAAAGTTAATCATATATAAAAGAAAGAAATCAATCACATGTAGACAGTCATCAAACAAAGGAAAAGGAAGATTTATAAATGAAAAAAGAGTTAATGAAAAAGGAAAACATGTAAGAATTTGTTTGTTTTATTTTCCCCTCCTTTGGCAAACTGATTTGCTGAAAACTATTAAGAAGAGCAGTTTGCCCTGGAGCAAACTGACTCAGTTATAAGGGAAAGTAATTTCAGTTATTTATGGGCTTCCCAAGAAACCTTGTGAATTCAATACTGGCTTGTTTATCTCTGGGCAATGGTATTGTTTTTCCTTCTGCTGGCATTTCCACCTTACTTAAGCCAGAATTGCACCATTTCCCTCTATGATTCTTCAGTGTACTGGCATATTAATTTTTTGAACAAGTTATGAATTTTGAAACTGGTTCTTAAAACTAACATACCAGTTATATTTGAAAATTTGTAGCTGAGCATAATTGTCTTTGTGATTCAGCTACCAGAAAGCTACAAGCTAATTTTGCTATCTACATTTAAAAACAAGTGAATTTCATGGCACTGGTTAATTTTTATTTTTATATTCAGGCTCTTTCTAATTTATTAGTATCCTGTTATTTCTTTCTTGCCGAGTCCTATGTTGCTATAGTGTGTATGTCTGCAATTTACCACAGATCCTTTTGGGAATATGGAAAAATTAAAATTGCTTGGTTTGGTTTGATAACTCAAGATTTATAACTTTTATTAATATTTCCTTCCTCTTGTGATTTTCCTTAACTATTGCCAATGTATGGTGTGAAAGACTGTGGTCTTATTTGCTTGATTCTGAGTATCTGACTTAACTAGATAAAAATTATTTCTATAAATTCTCTTTTTTAAATAATAAAAGTCACTGAAATAGAGAAGCATAGGAACTATTAACACGTAGCTTATTTTTATAGAGCAGACATACTGAAATTAAACAGAAAATAATATACCCTCCTAGCAACAATTTTGAAACTTTCATAATAATTTCTTACTGCTATTCATTTAGTCCAATCCAAAACTCAAGCAAAAGCATTGATTAAAATTTCTCTCTAACTTACTTTGGAATGCAGTATGTAATCAAAATTCATCCCCAAGGCCCACAATTTGCTTTGGAGATTTAGGAGAGTTTGCCAAAACATTTTTATTACTATTCTCATGAACTAGTTATGGATACTTTAATTCAGAGAATAATAGCACATTCACTGGTTATTTGGTACTAAAATATTTCCCTGCATGTTTCAGCAATTTTGTTTGTTTGTGTCTCTTGTTCACAATATACAAAGCAAAAAAAAGTACACAGAAAGTATCCTTTTGCTGACAGAATAGACTATTTGCAATTTAGATTTCTCTAATACACTTGATTGTGTGTTACAGAGGTAAAAAAAAATGATCTGAGTTAATAGACTTCATTGTGAGGGTCTTGATTTTGTTGTTGTTGTTAATAGAATAATCTTAAGCAAGTGCTGTAAGTTTTGTATTCCTCAGTCTCTGCACTTGCAAAATTACTGATACCAGTTTGCAGCTTCTTTACCTGTAAAATTCAATGATTCCCACAATACTCACTAACAGGTTTACTTTTCATTTTAAAACTATACTTTTTTTTTTTTTTTTCAGTTGGGGTCTTACTTTGTCAACCAGGCTGTAATGCAGTGGCATGATCACAGCTTACCGTAGTCTTGACCTCCTGATCTCAGGCAGTCCTCTTGCCTCAGCATCTAAACTAGCTGGGACTATAGCCATGTATCATTATGCCTGGTTAATTTATTTTTTTTGTACAGATGGGATCTCACTATGTTTCCCTGGCTGATATCGAGCACCTAGGCTCAAGTGATCCACTCACCTTGGCTTCCAAAAGTGCTGATATTACAGGCGTGAACCACAGTGCCCAGCCAAAAACTATGTCTTAATATGTATTACATATACAATTTCTAGATCTTTCAAAAATGTTTAATTATTTAAGTGAGCTGTGGTTTTACAAGATTTTTTAAAAGCATGGTGAATTGACCACATTTAAACAGAAACTACACATTTTCTTATTAAATTCCCACAGCAAATCTGTGTATCAATAATATTAATTTTAAAACTAAAGAATATATAATATGACATGTATTCAGATGGAGAAAATTAAAAGCAAATCAAAATCACCTTGAATAGCTTCTAAGAGAATAAAATCTTGGTGATACCAGTTGCAGAGGAAAAATAAGAATAGACTATAAACTACAAAAAAAAAAATTGAAACTGAGTAGTTGTACCTTCAAGGAAAAACTTTCCATTTTTTTCATGTGTTTTCTTTTTTTTTTTTAGTCAATTTTTTTTTTAATGATATTGTGGGGTACAGTTAGGATTAGGTATACAAATATGCACTGTTCAGGCACCCTTGTTGATAAGAGGTGTCTCCCCGTTCCCAGACATATATTTACTACCGTTAATCCCACCTCCTTTCCCCTCCCACCCCCATAGTTTCCCACCACTGTTAGTCATTTTCTTATAGTATTACGTCGAATGTTCAAGGTTCACTATATGAGTGAGAACATGTGAGACTCAGATCTTTGTTTCTGTGAGAGATCACTCAGTATTATAGACTCTAGTTCCATCCAGGTTGCTGTAAAATTCATGATTTTGTTCTTTTTTATGGCTGTGTAGTATTCCATCATGCATATGTACCACATTTTTTTAATCCAGTCCTCCTTTGATGGACAGCATGGTTGCTTCCAGGTTCTTGCTATTGTGAACAATGCTGCAATAAACATACGTGTGCAGGTATCTTTTTTATAGAGTGATTTGTGTTCTTCAGGGTATATTCCCAGTAGGGGGATTGTGGGGTCATATGGGAGGACAATATTTAGAGCTTTTAGGAATCGCCATACTGTTTTCCAGAGAGGTTGCACTAGTTTGCACTCCCACCAACAGTGTAGAAGTGTTCCCTTTTTGCCACAACCTCTCCAGCAACTGTCATTTTTTGAGTTATTGATAATTGCCATTCTGACTGGAGTTAGGTGGTATCCAGTGTGGTTTTGATGATTAGTGAGGTTGAACATCTCTTCATGTGTCTGTTGGCTGCTCGGATGTCTTCCTTTGAGAAGTGTCGGTTCATATCTTTTGCCCATTTTATAATGGGGTTGTTTGTTTTTTTCTTTTCAGCATGTTTGAGTTCCTTGTAGATCCAAGATGTTAAGCCTTTGTCAGACCTGGGGTTGACAAATACTTTTTCCCTGTCTGTAATCTATCTCCCTGCTCTCTTGATGGTTTCTTTGACTTTGCAGAAGCTTGTCAGTTTAATGAGGTTCCACTTGTCTATCTTATCTCTTATGGCCTGTGGGTTTCTGGTTTGTTCAGGAATTGGATACCAGTTCCAATTTCCATGAGAGTATGTCCTTCATTTTCTAAGGTTCTTATGGTTTGAGGTTTTACATTTAGGTCTCTGATCCATTTGGAGTTAATTTTTGTGTATGGGGATAGATAGGGGTCCTGTTTCAATCTTTTGCATATGGTCAGCCAGTTTTCCCAGCACCATTTACTGAATAGGTTCTCCTCTCCCCAGTGGTAGGTCGTGGAGGCTTTGTCGAAGATGAGTTGGTTGAGAAATTGAGGTTTTGCTTCTGGAATCTCAATTCTATTCCATTGGTCTATATGCCTGTTCCTGTACCAATACCAAGCTGTTCCGATTATTGTAGCTTTATAGTAAAGTTGAAGTCTGGTAATGTGATACCACCTGCTTTTTTTTTTTTTTTTTTTGCTGAAGATTATTCTGGCTATTCTTGGTTCGTTTGTGTTTCCATATGAATTCCTGTGTTGTTTTTTCTAGGTCTGAGAAGAATGTTGCTGGTAATTTGATGGGTATTGCATTAAATCTGTAGATTGCCTTAGGTAAGATGGATATCTTCACAATGTGATTCTTCCAATCCATGAGCATAGGATATTTTTCCACTTGTTTGCATCATCTTTGATTTCTTTGAGCAGTATTTTGTAGTTTTCATTGTAAAAGTCTTTCATGTTTCTGGTTAGGAAGATGCCAAGGTATTTCTATCTTTCTTTCTTTCTTTTTTTTTTTTTGTAGCTATTGTGAATGGGATTGTGGTTTTTATTTGAGTTTCTGTTTGTTTATTATTGGTGTAAAGAAATGCAATTGTCTTTTGCACATTTATTTTATATCCTGAGACTTTGCCAAAGTCCTTTATCAGTATAAGGAGGTTTTTGACAGATTCTCTTGGGTTTTAAAGGTACACGATCATGTCATCTGAAAAGAGAGATAGCTTGACTTTCTCTTTTTCTATTTGAATACCCCTGATTGCCTTCTCTTCTCTGATTGCTCTAGCCAGGACTTCCAATACTATATTGAACAGGAGGGGTGAGAGTGGGCATCCTTGTCTTGTTCCTGTTTTCAGGGGAAATGGGTCCAGTTTTTGTCCATTTAGGAGTATGCTGGCTGTGGGTTTCTCGTAGATGGCTTTTAATATTTTGAGGTATGTTCCCCATGCTAGAGGGTTTTTATCAAGAAGGGATGCTGGATTTTATCAAAAGCTTTTTCTGCATCTAATGATATAATCATGTGGTTTTTGTTTTGACATCTGCTGATGTATTTAATTACATTTATGGTTTTATGAATGTTGAACCAGTCATGCATCCCAGGGATGAAGCCTACTTGGTCATGATGGATGATTTTTTAGATGTGTTGTTGAATCCGGTTCGCTAGGATCTTGTTGAAAATTTTAGCATCTGTGTTCATCAAAGATATTGGCCTATAGTTCTCTTTCTTTGTTGGGTCTTTGCCTGGCTTGGGAATCAAATGATTTGGGTAGAGTTCCAGCTTTCTCAATTGCCTGGAATACCTTCAATAGGATTGGTATAAGCTCCTCCTTGAATGTCTTGTAGAATTCTGCTGGAAAGCCATCTGGTCCAGGGCTTTTTTTTGTAGGTAGTTTTCTTATTATGTGGTCAATTTCCTTGATTGTTATTGGTCTATTTTGGGCCTCAATTTCTTCTTGTTTCAACCTAGGCAGGTTGTGTGATGACAGAAAGTCCTCCATTTCCTTGAGGTTTTCAAGTTTGTTTCCATGCACGTGTACGTAGTAGACTCTAATGATCTTTTGTATTTCTTCAGTATCAGATGTGACTTCACCTTTTGTGTTTCTGATTGTGTTTATTTGGGCTTTTTCTCGCTTTTACTTGGTCAGTCTAGCTAGGGGACCATCGATCTTGTTTATCCTTTCGAAGAACCAGCTTTTTGTTTCATTGATTTTTTTGTATTATCATTTTGTCTTCTATGTCCTGGATTTGGGCTTTTATTTTCATGATCTGGATTCTTCTGCTGAAATTAGGGTTTTTGTGGTCTGGCTTTTCCAGCTTCCTTAGGTGGCTTCTTAGGTTGTTAGTTTGTGATCCTTCCATTTTCTTCATGTGAGCTTGTAGGGATATAAATTCCCCTCTTACTACAGCTTTCATGGCATCCCAGAGATTTTGGTAAGATGTTTCTTCATTTTCATTTGTTTCCAGGTATCTATTAATCTCTGTTTTGATTTCATCATTGACCCAGAAGTTGTTTAGCATCATGCTGTTTAGTGTCCATTTCTTTGTGGGTTTTGGGGGGACCTTGTTGGTGTTAATGCTTATTCTTATTCCACTGTGGTCCAAGAAGGTGCATGGTAAAATTTCAATCCTTTTAAATTTGCTTATGCTTAACTTATGGCCAAGTATGTGGTCAATCTTAGAGTACATTCCATGTGGTGATGAGTAGAATGTGTATTCTATGGTCTTTGGATGGAGGGTTCTGTAGGTATCAATTAAATCCATTTGATCAAGAGTCACATTGAGGTTTCGAATCTCATTGCTGATTTTTGTCCTGATGATCTGTCAAGGGTTGTGAGTGGGATATTGAAGTTCCCAGCTACGATGGTATTGGAATCGATATCTTTTTTAGTTTACCTAGGAGCTGCTTTATGAAAGTCAGTGCTCCTATATTCAGTGCATATATGTTTAGGATGGATATTTCTTGTTGATGGATTGAAACTTTTATCATTATGTAGTGGCCTTCTGAATCATTTTAAATTTTTGAAAGCTTAAAGGGTATTTTGTCTGAGATTAAGATTGTGACTCCTCCTTTCTTTTGTGTTCCATTCACCTGAAAATTTATATCCCATCCTCTTACTTTGAGTCTGGGAGTGTCCTTTCTAGTGAGGTGAGTCTCTTGAAGGCAATAGATTGTTGCCTAGTGATATTTTATCCATTTTACCATTCTATGTCATTTCAGTGGTGCATTTAGTCCATTCACACTCAAACTAATTACTGAAATGTGAGAGTTGATCCCTATCATAATGTTCTTACAGTGTTGTTGTTCTTCGTGTTTGTGTGTTGTCCTTCTTTTGGTTTTAGAGTGGGATCATGTGTGTTTTTAATCTTTGGCCTGTACTCTTGAGAAGAATGTTGTTGTTCTTTTTTCCTTTTCTTTTGTGTTCAATACTTTCTTAAGTGTTTCTTGTAGTGGTGGTCTGGTGGCAGCGTAGGTTCTTAGGGATTGGATATCTGGGAAAGGTTTCAATTCTCCCTCACTGATGAAGCTTAGCTTGACTGGGTAGGTTATTCTCAGTTGAAATTGTTTATCTTTTAGAACTTTGAAGATAGGGCTCCAACGTCTCCTAGCCAGGAGGGTTTCTGTAGATAAATCTGCTGCTATTCTAATTGGTCTTCCCTGGTAGGTAGTCTGACCTTTTTCTCTTGCAGCCTTTAGGATTTTTTCTTTTATACCTACTTTGTTTAGGCAAATTATTATATGTCTGGGAGTTGGTCTTCTCATTTGTTGTCTTGCAGGGATTCTCTAAATCTCTTGTGTTTGAATTTTTTCATCCTTGATGAGATGAGGGAAGTTTTCTTGAATGATTTCATGAAATCTTTGTTACAGTGTGGCCTGTGTTTCTCTCTCTGCCTCAGGAAGGCCAATTATTCTTAGGTTCGGTCTCTTAAAGTGGTCATTCATCTCTTGAGGGTTTTGTTCTGTCTTTTTGAACTTCTTTTCTATGCTTTTGACAGTTTGGGTTAGTTCTGTGTTTTGGTCTTTGAGCTCTGAGATTCTGTCTTCTGCTTGACTAATTCTGCTTTCCATGCTTATTAGTTTGTTGTTTATTTCCATCACAGTATTCCTTACTACTGTTATTTCTGACATCAGCTCCTTCCTATTTTCCTCTTGTCTCTCCTCAATTTTTTAAATTCTCTCTATTAATGTCTTGATGTCTGGGTTTGTAGCATGTGATCACTCATTCTGGGGGCTCTTCATTGTTTGTGTTCCAGAATCTGTTTTCCCAGTATCTGATCTCCCAGGGTTCTGTATGAGACCTATATTCTTCTTTTGGTGTTATTTCATTTGTGCAGTTTTTCTCCCTCACTACTTTTTCCTTCCTTCCACATCACTGTCTTCTTTAATTCTGTTATTCAGGGGTTGTGGGGTTGTTTTTACTTCTGTTTGTTCAATCTCCCATTCTTCTTTATGTAGTCCTCTTACTTTGTTCAATTCTGAAGTTGCACTATAGGTTGTGGGTGGTCCTTTTTGCAGTTTTGAGATTTACTTAAGGGGGGAGCTATGATTCAGAATCTATCTGCAGGTCCTGGTATCCACCAACAGGTGTATGAATAATCTGAAATCCACTTCCCACTGCCTTAGAATCTGTCTGTGCAGTGGGTTTGTAGGTTTACTCCCCGAAATAAAATTTGGTGAACAGAGGGAAGAGGATGGAGCAGGCAGTGGGGGGAAGTGGGGGTGGAGAGAGAGAGGAGTAAGGGTGAAAACAGACGAGTGTACCAACAAATGAAGAGAGAGGCAAAAATTGAAACATAAAAACAATAGACCATGGCTACAAACTAACCAACTCCCATACAAAAAAAATAAAACATACAATGTTGCTAACATACAAGCTTACCAACCTCCTTATTGGTGTTCTATTCCTCTATACAAAGATATGGTTTACAGAGAGAAGAAAATAAAAGAAGGGAGAAGAAAGAGAAAAAAGGGTGGAACAAAACAGAAGGAATAGAATCAAGTCAGTAGACTAACAGAACCAATCAAGCACACTCAGACTTTTCATTTAAGTCAAATGTCCTTTCAGTTCTGATTTCTAGCAGTCTTTTCAAGCTTGTAAGTTTGTTCACAGTTAGGATCAGTTGCCCCTGGTCTGATGTGAAGGGCAGTTCAGATCATCACTCAGTTCACCACTGCCCGGTTCACTACTCAGATCTGACCTGTGTCTGTCAGGCTTCCATTTTTCCCCTTTCAGTGTTGTTACCTTGAATTGACAGTAGGTGGTGTTATCCCTCGCTTCAGATGGTCTTTATCACAGCTGCTCGCCCACCCCTGACGGGAGTGAGATGTTGCCTGGAGGCACACAGGAGGAGACCCACGGCCTGGCAGGACATTCAGTGGTAGTTGACCTCAGCAGATCTTGCTCGCAGGGGCTTCAAGGTCTGAAGTCGTGGATTGCCTCAGGCATGGGCCGTGCAATGTGTAATGGCTGCCTTGGCAGTGGCAGCTGTGGCTCACCATAGGCACTGACGGTCCGATGTGGAATGGCTGTTTCCGTGGTGGTAGCAGCAGCAGCGGTGGTAGCGGCTGGCCTCAGGCACAGGTGGAGTGATGTGTAATGGCCGCCTCGGAGGTGGTGGTGGTGGCAGCGGCTCGCCTCAGACACTGGCGGTGCAATGTGGAATGGCTGCTGGCTGCGGAGGCAGCGGCAGCAGCAGTAGCAGCAGCCACAGTAGCTGCCCGGACAGCGGTGATACCTCAGTGAGGTCTACGGCGGAGCTCCGAGTGAAGAGAAGGCTGCCAATGATGATCTGCAACCTCTGGGGAGAGAACCAGAGTCTCTTTGTGTTCTCCTCAGTGGAGAGTCTCACAGACCAAGCTGCCCCTTCGCCATCTTGCCGGAAGTTCTCCATATGTTTTCATAGAGATATGAATTCCCCCGTTAGTACTGATTTCATGGCATCCCAGAAGTTTTGGTAAGATGTTTCTCCATTTTCAATTGTTTCCAGTATCTTTTAATTTCTGTGCAAATCACTCTATGAAAAAGATACCTACACATGCATGTTTATTGCAGCATTATTCACAATAGCACAAATATGGAACCAAATGTGCATCCTATCAAATGAGGACTAGATTTTAAAATGTGGTACATATACATGATGGGATATTATGTAGCCATAAAGGACAAAATTATGACCTATCCAGCAACTTGAATGGACTTAGAGTCTATAATACTGAGTTACGTATCACAGAAACAAAGAACTGAGTATCACATGTTCTCACTCATAAACAGTCCTTGAACAAGTATTGTAATACCTTAATAAAAGGATTGGCAGTAGTGGGAAACTGCCAGGGGAGTGGGGGCAGGATTGGCAGTAGTGGGAAACTACTAGGGAAGGAGGAGCACACCTCATCAACAAGGGTATTTGCATAATTAACTTTTTTTCTTTTTAAAAATTTTTAATTACAATTCAAAGTTACAATTCAAAGTTAGGTATATCAAGAGTTCATTATGTTCAGGATTGGCAGGAGTGGGGAACTTCTAGAGGGGGCATACCTCATCAACAAGGATACCTGCATAGTGAATATTTGTATACCTAACCCTGAATTGTACCCCACATCGTCAAATTTTTTTGAAAATTAAATAAATAAATATTCCCCAAGTAGATACATAAACAAGCAAACACAAATAAATACATGTATGAGGAAGGGCCTTCCATGTTTAAAAACAAAAACAAAAAACTTTCATTCAGAGAAAGCACATGTTGAGTCTCTAAATTGAAAAAAAAAATGCAATTTAATATATGAGCCACAGGAGAGGGAGAATGTAGGCCTGAGAACAAGAATATTAAATTATATTCTGCAGACTCCATTGTGGAAGCTCCGGTTTCCCCCACATGGCTCCAGTTTTATGAAACACGAGTAAACGTACATTTCTAAAATGAGCTGTTATATGCATTAGAACATATTAAAGCACAATATTTCACAATATTTGAATATACTTTTTATTTTGAACACAAATCAAGGAGCCTGGCAAAGAGTTGATATTACATTAGTACTTATTATATGACTATGCATCACATAGACAAATCAATGAATTGATGAAATGGTGGTGAACACTATTTTATAATAGAAAAAAAGTATGGTGCATGAATCCTGGAGGGAGAAGTCATTGAAAAGCCTACAGACTAAGCATCAAATTGTTATGATTTGAGTTCTAGGCAGTGTTTATCATAGGAAAATAATTAGGGTATACTGATTTATAAAAAGACCAAAATCAGTGAGGAAAACCAAGAACTACACACATAACCTTAGATACCTTGCATATGTTTCTGAAAAAGTTAATTTTTGCACTCTAATAAGCATATAAAATCTGTATTTTATTAAATCAAAAAATTTCTAAAGATATTGTTGTGTGAGACAAAAGTAAAAATTTTTTTTTTTGAGTTGGAGTCTCTCTTTGTCACCCAGACTGGAGTGCAGTGGTTGACCGCAGCCTCGACCTGTTGGGTTCTGGGGATCCTTCCACCTCAGCCTTCCAAGTAGCTGGAACTACAGGCGCACACTACCACACCTGGCTAAATTTTATTTAATGTAGAGATGAAGTCTCGCCAAGTTGCCCAGGCGGGTCTCGAACCCGCGGGCTCAAGCAATCCACTCACCTCAGCCTCCCAAAGCACTGGGATTATAGGTTGAGCCACTGAGCCTGGCAAAAGTAAAAATTTAATAACCCACTGGAGTTTAAAAAGAAGGGAAGATAAATATCAAATCGTGCAGAAAACTGTAAGAGGTATATTGAAATTAAAGGAAGAGATCATAGGCTAAAACACAGTTTTGTCATTTGGTGTGCCATATTTTCTAAAAATTGTCAAAATAAATTATAAAAGATACAAACCCAGAGGGGGAGAATATCAGATTTGGAAAGTAACTTATATTTTCCTTAAGTTTTTTTTTTTTAATGTCTCATAAGCCTCATAGGTAAAAGCAATCAAACATTCCCTCAACAGAATATTCTGAGATTTGTTTCTGTCAGTGTGTAAAAAATGGCACAAATATTAAGTACCCCCTGTCCCTAGGGACATTATTAGGTACTCAGTGAAGCTTAGTTTTATCTTGCAGAAGGATTATTGAATTAAAGGGATGTACAAGGTAATTCTAAAATAATTGAGCCAAATATAAATATAGCATGCATATTCAAATACAAAAAAAAAATCCCAGTGGAAGGGTAATTATTCAGTGGATGGAAAGAAGTAGAAAAAAGGAATACTTCACTTTTCTCCACATGTGTAATTTGAAGAGTAGTAACAAAAAATAACACCAAACATTGCCCTTATTCTAAATAGATAAAGATGAATATCAAATTTTTGGAAGAGTCCCAGATAGCCATCTGTGTTATTATAAAGGTTAAACTGTCATATCAGATTCATGAATATTCTCCAACTAAACTTAACTAATTATTCAAATAACGCACGCCAACAACAGATGCAAAAGAACCTTCTTTCTCTGGAGGAATCAAAAGTGTCTGAAGCAACTTCTTAGAATGCCCCTTTATCTCCCGTTGAGACAGGTTGTAATTTCCTATAACCAAAAGAGATTTTTAAGCTATTGGCCACAAAAATAAATAGATAAATACATTCTGGTTCTTAAATCTTTTATTTAAATAGGATTACACTTATATTACTGTCAACCATTCTCCAGTCAGCTTTGCCTCATAAATCCATAGTTTCTAGGTTTGTATTAAGCAAATTATATAGATTAAATATAGCCCATTAAAAACATTTTAAAGATGGGGACTCCCAGTATCTACCTGATAGTGAATAGCAATGAACATTTTTACAAGGATGTCTTGTTAAAAATCATTTGTATCCTCCACTGAAGTAGCAAGTAGTGAAAATTACAGACTTGCTGTTAAAACATTCTTTCCACCATAGTTTCAATTGTATTGAAGCCAATTCAATAAATGTTTATAAAGTCAGTTAAAAAATGTGTCAAGTATCTGTGGCTTTTGCTCTCCTTATTCTACACTTCATTGGAACTGCTAAGTATGTTAAGAAAAAAGTTATAACTCTTTGTTTTATCAAATTTCAACTTGTTCCTTTTTTCTGTTGAGTGAGCCTATGTTGACAAGTGATCACCTGTCAAAATGCCAACAAGAACTTTCACATTTACAAATGAAATAAATTTTTTTCATCTTATTCTTTCCAACCTTATTACTTAAAAAAAGTTTCTTGGTTTACTGAAGATTCATATACTTCACATGTGTCCTGGAACTAATTCATTCTCAATTCCAGATTTCTACTTTTAATATCTGTGCACTCTGTGTTTTCAGGGGATCTTCTTTCACTATTTTCTGTGTCTTATAACCTTTCATTCCTATCCACTCCCAGCACACACTAGAACAAGAATTACAAGCTGTGGATCATGCCAACATTCCTGCTTCCTGTATCACATCTGCATCATTTTCCCTGCAAAAATATTTAAAATTCAATCATGTTGTTTTTTTCTATTTCCTGACCTCATTTTATAAAGCATATCATTTCACTGACTTGGATATTTCCAATAATCTAAACATTGATTTGTTTCCAGTTGATTCTGCATTGTCTCCCAATACCGGGTAATAGAGAGAGCACACGCTCTGGAAACAACTTCTTACTTCATATTACAGCCCTTCTACTTATTCATTGTGTGACCTTAAACCCTCAGAAAATGAGGCATTCAATAATTCAAGAACATTCCTCATCCTTTTTGGAAACATTCAGTGGTGTGATGTTGCTCAACAGATTCCACTTTCTCCCTATTAAGACATTCTGTATTCCTTAATCAGCTATTCATGGCATGCCTGGAACATCTTTCTACCCTCAAGCTTCTTTCTATATACCACAAGCATCAACCATTTCTTTTTAATCGCCATTCCTGAAACACTCCTCATGAAAACCATTTAAGCTCTGCTTATATTTGCTTATTTTCACAAAACAATTGCCTTGTGCTTTCCAAAAAGTTATTTTGCTATTATCTCAGTTATTTCCACTAAGAAAACCATATGCAATGTAATAAACATAGAACTTTGATTATGATAAATAGATAAGGAAAATTTTAATGATGAAAACATTAGCAATAAATTAATGCTTTTAAGTCAGGGATTCCCACCCCTGGGCCATGAACCAGACTGATCCGCTGCCTGTTAGGAAGTTGACCACACAGCAGGAGGCAAGCGGTGGGTTAGCAGAGGGAGCTCCCCTCTGTCCGATCAGCAGTGACATAAGATTCTCATAGGACCATGAACTCTATTGTGAACCGTGCATGTGAGAGATCAAGGTTGCATGCTTCTTATGAGACTCTAATGCCTGCTGATCCCAACCCCCTGCTCTCCCTCATCCCTGGCCCCTCCTCAACCCCACTAGAAAAAATGTTTTTTATGAAACCTGTACCTGATGCCAAAAAAGTTGGGGATCACTAATTTAAGGTTAGCAGAACAGATTAAAATAAACATTCATTTTAAAGCAAAAGTAATGAATTTAAGATTTTTTTTTTTCTATTGACATTTGCTCTGGTGTTTTTACAAGCAAAAATAATTATTTTTATAATTGTCTGCAAGTGTACATTTTCTAACACTTTCAAATCAGTCACCTTTATATTGTGGAAATATATATTAGAATATCTACATATTGACACTAGATCATTCTACCCAGATTTGTTGCTTTTAAATAAATATTCAAGCTTTGTGAAAAGCAAGCATAGTCTCTCCATACTCACTCAGATTATTAAGGTCAAAACTCTTAAGAATTTTGTGCTCTGAGTACTACTAATAAAAATATAGCTCAAGCCGGGCACAGTGGCTCAGCCTGTAAACCCGCGCCTTTGGGAGGCTGAGGTGAGTGGATTGCCTGATCCCGCAGGTTCGAGACCCGCCTGGGCAACTTGGCTGAGACCTCATCTCTACAATAAATAAAAAAAAAATTAGCCGGTCATGGTAGCGGGCGCCTGTAGTTCCAGCTACTTGGATGGCTGAGGCGGAAGGATCGCCGGAGCCCAGCAGGTCGAGGCTGCAGTGACCGGGAGCGGCCACTGCACTCCAGTCTCGGTGACAGAGTGAGACTCCAACTCAAAAAAAAAAAAAAAAAAAATATATATATATATATAATATATATATATATAACTCAATTATCTATTTTCTCCATTATAAACTTTTAAACAATAGCTCATAAAAGTAGAGGAAACTTCCTTTTCTTCAATTCTGCTGACACTTGCAATTATTTTCCTAATTGTTTAAAATAGAGCAATTGCATTCTCTGATAGCAATAAAATAAGACAAAGGTATGTTAATAGTTTGAGAATAGATTTTTCAATTTTGAAAAGACACAGCATTTGCATATGACATCATACCAACAAATGCTGCTCACTTTTTAAAAAATAATGTCAAATTGATTATTGTGCACAAAAGCATTAGTGGAGTTTATGCTGGGTTTTTTCATTATTCTTTATTTAGTGTCCTTACCTACAACAAGTTTTAATAATAATTTTCACTGACTTCAACTAGAAATCTGTATTTGTTTACAAACAAAAATGAAAAATTTGAAACTAGTAAAAATGATATCCATGTTGAGATTATTAACATACCTTCTCGTAAAATGAATCACCTAAAATTTAAAAATAAAATAGTCAACTTCTAATCCACAATCTGACAACTGCTGTGGTGCAGTGGAAACAAATTTTAACATAAAAATAAGTACATTTATGGTAAGTCAAAAAAGTATATATTATCAATAATTATATAGGTGTTTCATTACATAGATATATACTACACTATATAAATTTGCCTACATATCATTTATATGAAGAACAAATTTTATTTTAAAATTTGTTTTGAATAAATATATGAGTGTATGTTTTAAAAAAATCAGTATATTCCAGATATTATTTAATTATTACATGTACCACCTTATTTTTATTTCATCTTATAATACAGAAACTAACTTTACCACCATTTTACAAAGGAGGAAACTGAGAAAAAAATAAATTAAACAACTGGTTCTGTTTCCAACAAGAAGGAAAAAAAAAAAAAGGAAATTCCCATTTTAAACCTAGGCAAAGTAATCCCCAAACCTTTTATATATATGAATATAGAAGAGATGTACACATGAAAAATATTTAGAGACATTCTGAGCAAGAAATACAAGTGATGTCATATATACTCCAAGCTAAATATTTTATTTTATACATGAAATGCTGATGGGAAGAATAACAAGTGACTGAGCTGCTTAATAGCAGTGATACAATTAGAAACCACTTATCCTTATCATGGACCAGTGATAGACTTTTTAAAAGATGACAATTACTTTTTTATTACTTTAAAACTAAGCTTTAAATTAAGACAAGGAATGCTAGTTTTGGTCTATAGAAGTGTTGAAAAGTTATCTGGGCAACCCCAATGTTCAGAAACGGTTGACAGCCTTGCTTTGGGGTCTTCACTTTCATCATTTTTCATCCTTCTCAAGTTTCTCCTTTCATTAAAAAATCAAATAAAAATTTTATCTACAACTTTGGGTTTCCATTTGGTCATCTTTGGTCTTTTAAATTATACTCATGATTTTTGATAATTTACTGAAGGTTGATTGAGGTCAGTGTGCTTTTGTTCAGGATCAACAATTTCCTCTTGGAATGTGATTTCTCTTTGGACGTATTCTACTACTGTAAGGTTCACTGTGACCTTCGCATGGGCTCCCAGGCCGGGCAGTCCCTGAATGTTGAAATCATAATCAGAACCTTCTTCCTTTTACTTTACAAAGGCAAAAATTTTAATAACAAACTGAAAACCTTCAGAGACAAAATGAGAATTCTCAGAGACATGTTCTATTTTCTCTTCATTGTCCTTGGATGCTGATTCTTCACCCTCCCTCCAACCTCTTCATCTGTACTTAACTTCTCTTGACCCTCAGAGTGGTCAGTTCAGATCATCTGTGTCCTCAGCTTATTCATGACTGTTAGTACATCCCACGATATCCTACCATCTCCATCTTGCGCTCCTTCTTTTTTGTCTTTCATGCATGCCACATCCTTTGGCCTGTGTTCTAACACGACTACTTCATTGCCATCAGTCACCACAGCATTGTTGAACTTTAGTCTGTTACTCAAGACCTTCTCTAACAGGGATTGAGGTGATGTGAGGTAATCCAGGTCACAGCAATAGCAGTCACAGACACTGGGCCAAGGCAATGACAGACAACAAAGTGACAGTTCAGGTTCTGGGTGAAAGTGGTGGTGAAAATCACTTTTTAACAGTATAATAATTAATTAAGCTTGAATATACATTACTGCAATTATTTGTGGAAACCTGGAAAGCATTTGCAACCTTTTCCAAGCACTTTACTATCAAGCTATACTCTTGCATAGATCTAAGCATTCTTTTTCACTCTCGTGGACAATTTATCAAACAGGAAAAGTCAATAGGAACAGATTGGAGACAGATATAATGTGGGCTAATAAATCTCTGCAACGTTCACATCCTTGAATTAAGACCATCATAGATTATTTGAACAACAATCATTTTAAGGGCTCAAAACTTGACAGGTAAATTATTATTTTGCTTCATAATGATTCTAAGTATTTGCATTGTGAGTATATGCATCTACCTTAAATTTTACTGTATTTACTGGACTGTAGTAGTTGCATCATCCATGGAAAAAGAGCTATGTAGGGACTGAGAAATACTTCATTTAGTAAATTACTTTGATTGCAATAATGATTTCATTTGTGCAACAAGATATTGAAAATTGATAAATATTGTTCATACATTAGTTGTGAGAGATGAAGAGTTTTATAAAAGATACAACAAATTTTAGTGATGAATTATAATGAACATTACTATCAGCATGCAGTCATCAAACTAAGTGAACTGCTGTATTTTAAAAAAATGAATAGGTTTTATCTCTACCCAACTAAATAGAAGAGAGACAGAATGTAACTAAATTTTATTAAGCATATTATTAGTTTTCTATTGCTATGTAACAAATTAATGCAAATTTTGTGACTTAAAACAACATTCATTTGGTTATTTCACATTGTTCAGACTTCTGTTTAGGATCACAGAAACTGGACACTTTGAGGGAAGAATCCACTTCTAAACTCAATTAGGTTGTTAGGAAAATTCGTTCTTGAGGCATTAGGACTGAGATTCCCGTTTCCTTGAAGGCTGACACCTAGGACACATTCTCTCTTTCTAGAGGACCCCTGTGTTCCTTGTCGTGTGCCCTCATCTACCCTCATGGTTGTAAGGGTGCCCAAATCCCTCTCATATTTTGACTCTCCAACTTTCTCTTTTGCTACCAGCTAGAGCAACTTTTCTATTTTTGAAAGTTTGGGTTTTTTTTTTTTGTTTGTTTTTTTCCTATTTAAACATTCATTGACAGGTTAAGAATGGCTGTGGCTCACCCCTGGTATAATCTTTACACTTTCTGATGTCAAAGAGGGAAGATCAGTTGGGACCAGAAGTTCGAGAACAGCCTGGGCAACATAAAGAGACCCTGTCTCTACAAAAATAAAAATAAAATCCACTGACTTGAGTCTTTAATTATATCTGCAAATTTTCTTTATAGCATTCCATAGATTCATACTTGCTTCAATAAATATGGCAAAATTAGGGGTTCTGACTACCATAAACATTTACTATTTGAAAGAATGTTAAGTACATATCTCAAATCATCAATAAAGACTTTATCAAAGTAAATATTCTCTTTATTAGATGAAAAAACGATATTTATCAGATGTAAATACACTTATATTATTTCATTAAGATGAATTCAAATTTAATCCCAGACAAGTCTGGTGGTAGAACATACATCCGGAGACTTCCAACCAAATCAAAGCAGACATTGGTGGGGGGGGCAGTATTTGAGAGGAAGTAGAACTGAAAGATTGCTACTAATCTAATCATCTATATTTAAAATGATCAATTCTAATACATATTATTTTGCAATAAGAAAAGTACAGATACTCAAAAGCCTAAGATCGCTTTTTTCATTTGTTTACCTCTTTCCATTGTCTGCCAGTTTTGTAACCTGATAGCTCTTGCTAGAATGCTTAAGCTGTGTTTCTAAATCTTTTACTTTCTTTCTTAATTGTGGTTCCTCTCCATGGATTTTCTGTTATACAGGTCTAGTTTCAATTTACTGACTTGTGGCATTTTCAAATTTCAAGCACCCAGTCATTTTTGAAGGATTAGAAGTTTAAGCTTCTTAATGTATTTCCTGAAGAAGCTTTTCTTAGTGGGTAAGCATTTCTTCTGGGGGGCCTATTTCAAATTGTATTTTCAATATATGACCTTTAGTTTCTTTTAATGTATATCATTGGCTTTTGATTTCCTTATATAAAATTTTAATACATGTCCTTTAAAATAATTTTTAAATATTTTAAAAAGAGCAAAATGATCACTTCAAAATATCCTGATATTTGAACCTCTCTTCTTACTTATAACACATTTCAATAAATAAATTCATACAAATACATGAATCCACAGAGGCAAGGAGGATGCGAGAAAGAATAGTAACCCTAATTATATCTCTCTACATTTAGTGCTTAATAGATTATATTGAATAATTTGGTCAAGGTTTTATCTTGCCTTTCATGTTAAGGATTGTTCTTTTTTATATGTTTTCACTGTTATCTATGCAATTTTCTTTATTTGATTATCATGTATCTTTATTGAGGCATTTTAAAAAGTACATTTCATAAAATTTATCTTTGTAGCAGCAATTCTATGACTCAGTAAATTTATACTGTTGTGCTGTCATTATCAGAATTCAGTCTTAGAATATTTCTTTCACCTTAAAATATTCTGTAGGTTTTGCTTAGAGTCAACCCCAGCTCTCACACTTGGTGCCAGGCACCTATTTCTTTTTTCTCCTTTTTTATTTGGGGGGGGGGTTGGGATATACTGTGTCCCCCAGGCTGGAGTGCAATGGGACAATCACAGCTCACCACAGCCTCAACGTCCTGGGCTCAAGCAATCCTTCTGTCTGCACCTCCTAAGTAGCTGGGACTACCAGTGTATGCCACCATCCAGTTAATTTTTTATTTTATTTTTTATTTTTTTGTAGAGACAAGGTTTGCTAAGTTGCCCAGATTGGTCTCTAAATCCTGAGTTCAAATAATGCTCTGGGTTCAGCCTCCCAATATGCTGGGGTTACAGGCGTGAACCACCATGCCCGGTCCAGATAACTATCGATCTAATATAATAATTTTTTTTTTTTTTTTGAGTTGGAGTCTCACTCTATCGCCCAGACTGGAGTGCAGTGGCCGCTCCCGGCCACCACAGCCTTGACCTGCTTGGCTCCAGCGATCCTTCCGCCTCAGCCTTCCAAGTAGCCGGAATTACAGGCATGCGCTACCACGCCTGGCTGATTTTTTGATTTATTGTAGAGATGAGGTCTCGCTGCCCAGGCGGGTCTCGAACTCGCGGCCTCAGGCAATCCAATCACCTTAGCCTCTCAAAGGCGCGGGATTACAGGCTGAGCCACCGAGCCCAGCTAATATAATAATTTATATGTCTCTAATATATATTTATATTTAATATGCATCATATATATTATACATATATGCATACCTTTTTGTACTTTGCAGAAATGTCATTTAAATAGAATAAATAGTACATAGTCTTTTCATATGAGTTTTTCACTTAGCATAATGTTTTTGAGACCTAGCCATGTTGTTAAATGCAATAGTAGTTTGTTTCTTTTTATTGCTGAGTAATATAAAATTGTATGAAATACAACATGCCTATATATGTCAATATACCAGTTAATGGCTACTTAGATGTTTCCAATTTGTGACTGCTATGGATAATGCTCCTGTAAATATTTGCTACAAATCTTTTTTTTTTTTTTTTTGAGTTGGATCTTATTCTGTCACCCAGACTGGAGTATAGTGGCATTATCATAATCAGCAAAGCCTCAACATCTTGGGTTCAACTAATCCGTAATCCTTCTGCCTTAACCTCCCAAGAAGCTGACATGTTACTCCAGGCATGTACCAACAGGCCTAGCTAATTTTTGGATTTTGGGGGGGGGGTAGAAAAAAGGTTTTGCTATGTTGCCTAGGCTTTTCTCGAACTCTTGTACTCAAGCAATTCTCTTGCCTCAGCCTCCCAAAGTGCTGGGATTACACACAGAAGTCACTGTGCAAGGCCTTTGCTGCAAATCTTTGTGTGGATGTAAGTTTTAGTTTTGCTTGGGTGGAATCCTGGATCCTATAAAAATAGATGTTAAGGTGTTCAAGAAATTATAAACTTTACTAAAGGTGCTATACCTTTTTACACCCTCATCAGCACTATATAAGAGTTTTGGTTTCTTCATATTCTCCCCTGTACTTGGCATTAACAGTGTTTTCTTTGTTAGCTCTTCAAAGCAGCAGAGAATGCTCTCATATTTTGGTTTTGATTTGCATTTTGCTAATGTCTAACAATGTTGAAAATATTATTGTGTCTTTATTAGACTCTTGAATATTTATTTGGTAAAATGTCTATACAAATCTTTGCCAATTTTCATTTTGATTTTTGTCTTATTATCCAGGTGAGATTAGCCTAATTACAGAGGTCCTTATCAGAGAGAGAAAGAAAGTCAAAGCCAGAGAAGAAAACTGGATGAAGGAAGCAGAGAGCTTAGTGATTCCATTGGTGGAAGGTAACAACATGCCAAAGAATGTAGGCTGCTTCTAAAAGTTATTTTCCCCATAACATAATTTCCCAAAAAGTGGCCACAGACCATCTGAACCAAAATCACCTGTAATTCTTACTTTAAAATTAACAAGGTCAATGGGTTTAGGGTAAGGAATTGGATTTTTTTTTTCGTCAATGGGTTTAGGGTGAGGAATTGGATTTTTTTTTTTCAGAGCACCCCACATGGTTTTCATGCACACTTAAGTTTGATACACTTCTACTGAAATCTCAGTCTTAATGCTTTGTATCCAACAGAGGACTCAACTTCCAGTCTTGTTAGTACCATTATACTGGTCAGAGAAGCTAGCAACCCAGGAGTCAGATCTTGATTATTCTGCCTTATAAATCCTTCTTTTTCTTTTCTTTTTCTTTTTTTTTGAGTTGAAGTCTCACTCCATCTCCCAAGCTGGAGTGCAGTGGCATACTACTCATGGCCACAATGCTAATGATATTATAATGAGGGCATAATGAAAGTAAAAGTGAGTCATGATCATAGTCATCTTAGGTCAACTTTGGCTATTGATGTGCAAACTGGGGAAATGGGGGAGAAGAGGGAGTTCTCTAAGCTAGTTCTTGCCTTGGTGGTCAGCTCTTGACCTTGAGCAACCTGGGTAAAGGACTAGACTGTTGCAGTTGCGTTTGATAAAGGTCTAACTGTTAGGTGGGTGTGAATTTTCCCGCTGCTAGGCTGCTTGTTTGCAGGAATGGTTTCACAATGGTCGCTGAAGGTGTTAAGGAGTTTAGAACTTTTCCTACAGCCATGAACTTTTCCCTAGTCTAACCTGCCTACTCTATCTAACAAAAACTGTGATCCCTTTCATCCTATTATCTGCCCTCATTTGCCTAACAGACATGAGTCCCCAATGCATTAGATCAAGGTTCTAAAACTATGACCCCTGGATCAGCATTACTTGCATCACCTGGAAATTATCCAATCCTCCAGTCCCATTCTGACTTGATAAATCAGAAATTCTGTGGCTGCAGCCCAGAAGTTCATGTTTCAAAAGTCTTGCATGTGATTCTACTGTTTGTTCCCCTTTGAGAACTATTACTATGTAGAAAATTTTTGATGACCAAACTACAAGAGAATTTCACTGAATTTTTGGATTTTAATTATTAAATTAAAACTCCAACTGCAGAATACTTATTACCTTAAAAGAGTACTTCTCTTTCACTTTGACCCTCTAGTTTGACTTATCTTTCTCATCAGTAAATATAGAATGTTGAGTATTTTAAGAGAAAAAGAAACATTTGAACTATCTTTCCTCGACACTAGCTGGATCCTACTATTTAGAATGTAGACATTCAGCTTCATAGTTCATCCTGTTATAAAATATTACTCTCAACCAGAGTAGCAGATTTGATTTCATTTAACCTTTCAAGCCTCATTATACGTTGGGTACTTTTTTTCCAAAGGCATTGATCATAAGTTTCCCAGTTGAGAATCTCTATGATGGCTTCTTGAATGAAATAGTCAGAAATGTGAATGCATACAAGATCTTATTTGCCCTGATCAGAGAGTAAGAGTTCATAAATAGGGAAGATGACAGAAGAGGCATTTTAATTTAATATCCATTCAAAACTATGATTCCTAAATTTCATTTATAAATGAAACAAATAAGCAAGATATAATGATATACAATGCTGTATCATTTAGGGCTTTATATGTCTGTGAGTTTTAATAAGATGACCAAGGTTTAAAAAGGATAGAATTTTCTCTGTCACATAAGGACATCTGGAAGTAGGTAAGCTAGAGAAGTAGAGAGCACATCTTGTTTTAATTATTTGATTATACATATGCCTTCCACTTGGAGTTCCACAATAATTTTTGAGCTTCAATTATTAATTCTTGGTTCAGTTAGAAGGAAGAGAAAGGGACACAAAGTCATTCCTCTTCCTCTTGAAGACAAGGTTTACTCACCACTTCTAGTAAGGTTTCTTTTGACCAGAACTCAACCACTTGGTTATATAACTGAAGAAGAATTCGAAAAATCTGGGCTACCCTCTACCTATATGCAGTCATTATGCCACACAAAAATTTCAAGAATTCTATAAAAAGGAAAGAAAAAAATATATCAGACGATAATTGTAAGCTTTGACAGTAAGTGGGGTCTCTAAAGTATTTACTACTTATATTTTCTCCTTTATTGCCATTTGATTTATTAAAATGAAGAATATGATTATTTGCAATATGCAAAGACATCAAAACACTGGTCACACACTTTTATCTTACCCTTATTGTATTATTTAGCTTTTAGTTCAGGACAGCATCCTTCTATTACTTATTTTTAATATGTAACATAAATGTGGTTATTAAACTCCAAGAGTAAATTGGTTTCCATTTCAACCTGCATTGCTAACTCAGTCAGATAAAATGTTTCTAAAACACCAATTATATCCTGAATAAAGTAGTTACTTCCCAGTGGTTCTAGTAAGTTATCTTCATAAAAATCAAGAAGGTTTGCATTCTTTGAATTAGAATTACTCCTTCAGCCTGTGTGCTCAAGAACTCCTAAGGCAATCATCTTCAAAGTCTTTTCTCTGCTGGGTGATTGTCTGCACAGCATTTCATAGAACCTATGCTCATTTATTCTATGCAAACCTAACGAAGTTTTTTCTGCAATTACCAGGCAGATAGCCTGAAGTCAGGCAGTAGTTTTCTATTTTAAACCTACTGGAATGTAAATTTTCACTTAACAACACATCAAATAGCTGCAACTTAATCTAAAACTAACTATTCTATAACCAAAGAAGGAATACAAGTCACCTTCAAAAATAATTGGTGGAACATAGCTTGCATTTCTAATAACATGGAAATAATGATCACAATATTATATTAAATAAAACAACCACAATAAAATTTAAATCTCTCTTAATTTTCTGGGCCCTTGTTAGAATAATTTAGAATCTTTGACCAATTTCTTTATAAAGCCACATGCAGTAAATCACGAAGAAAATGATTTTCAATCAAGTGCTGTTTTATGTTTTTCTTAATACAAAACTATAAAGGTCAACATTTTATATTATATTTAAAATGATAAATACAACTTTGATACAAAAGTTATGTCCTTAACTTAAAAGGATTTACCTAGTTAAAAACACACAAGTTCAATTCATTTATTAAGTTGACATAAATTAAAAGACTAGTCCTGAGGTGTCAGGAAAATGGCGTCTGAGCCAGTCAGACAATGCAAGTCCTGGTGTGAGTCAGTGTATGGGAAATTTGGTGTACGTGCTGATGAATGAGTGGATATGTGAGTGGCTGACTGAGTGAGGGCTAGGGAGATAGTGGCCAGGGCTCTCCTGGTGCAGCAACTGGTGCTGCAGCTGCTCAATTTTGACCCTTGCAACTCATGTGATGCAGAAGCCTAGCATCACTTTTTTTTTTTAACCAACAAAACCTTTACTGCAAAGAAAATGCTGGGAGAGATTAGGTGGGGGCTTGTGAGCAAGTGGTCAGGGCCCCCCTGTTGAAGCAACTGGGGTTGCAGTTCCTCTGCTTGGTCCCCAGCACTTCCAGGTCTGAGAAGTCAAGCACCATTTTTTTTTTTGAGTTGGAGTCTCACTCTGTTGCCCAGACCGGAGTGCAGTGGCCACTCCCGGTTACTGCAGCCTTGACCTGCTGGGCTTCAGTGATCCTTCCACCTCAGCCTTCCAAGTAGCTGGAATTACAGGCATGCGCTACCATGCCTGGCTAATTTTTGATTTATTGTAGAGATGAGGTCTCACCAAGTTGCCTGGGTGGGTCTCAAACCCACAAGCTCAGGCAATCCACTCACCTGGGCTTCCCAAAGTGCAGGGATTACAGGTTGAGCCACCGAGCCCAGACTCATTTTTTTTTTAAATGAACAAAAGTTTTCCTGCAAGGAAGTGGTAGGGAGTGACAATCGGCTCCAGGCTCTGCCTCAACACTGCAGCAGGAAAGATTGCCCACTCCAGGCTTTGCGTCATCACTGCAGCACCTGTCAGACACTGGCAGTGAGGACTGTGGAGGAAACCCAGAAGCAGAATCCCACCAGAGAAGATGAAAGAGGCACCCCATTACCATCTTGAAAATGGAGCAACAAGCTGCTCTGACTTGCTCACTAAGGAGGAACAGACCTGATCTCTGTGACTGGCAGACCAACTACTCAGGGGTTGATCATAACCCAGAGGGAATATCTTGAAGGCACAAACTTCAAAAAGACCTTAAGAATGCTGAGTCTCAGGTGCCCCACCCCTTGCTCTGATCTAGTTACGAGACAAAGGGACTTGCCAGAAAAGTACAAGAAGGAACTTGAAAGAAATCAGTGAACAAATCTAGAACCCAGATCAGGGAAGAATAGAGGGTTGTGCAAACATCAAAAGGGAAAGCCTCTCCCACTGACACTGAATACTGGAACTAAAGAGAAAAGCAAGATATCTGTACAAAAGAGAAAAACCAATGGAGGACAACAGGTAATTTCAAGTTTAACAAAGAGAAAACTCCTGAAAACAGACTTCAGAATGTAAACAATGGAAGTCACTAATGACTCGCTCCAGAATACAACAGAGATTAGGGAATGGATGGAAAGAATGAATAAGACTCAAGAAAGACAAGATGCAACACTGAAATAACTTGTAACAGAGATTTTGGACTTAAAGAATTTAATCCTGGAGATAAATAACAAGATGACAAGCATGGAAAGCAGAATTAATCTAGCAGAAGAAAGAATTTCAGATTTGAAGACCAGAACATCAAATTAACCCAATCTGAAAAAAGCATATAAAGAAAACTCAGAAAGAAAGAACAAAGCCTACCAGAGAAGTATGATTATACCAAGAAGCTGAACCTATGCCTGATTAGTATCCCTGAAGAAGAAAGGGAAATGGAGAACACCTTGAAGAGAAATTCCAGGATGTAATCCAAGAAAATTTTCCACATATCAGATGTGACCAAACACAAGAGATACAGAGAACCCCCACAAGACATCAAATGAGAAGACCAAGCCCTAGACACATAGTAATTTACCTACACAAAGTAGGCACAAAAGAAAATCCTAAAAGCAGCAAGAGAGAAAGGTCAGACTACCTACTGGGGAAAACCAATCAAAATAGCAACAGACATATCGGCAGAAACATTACAAGCAAGAAGGGACTGCAGTCCAATATTCAATGTCCTCAAAGATAAAAAATTTCAACCAAGAATTTCCCACCAAGCCAAGCGTAGATTCATATGTGATGGAGAATTAAAATCCTTCCCAGATATCCAATCCCTAAGAGACCAGTTCTACAGGAGACACTAAAAAAGGTATTAAGCACTGAAGAAAGAAAAGAAGAATGACCACACACTTTCCTAAGAGACCAGCAGAACACAGAATCAACAGAGAATACATCACGAAAACACACACATACATTAACCCTAAAGCCAAAAGAAAACAAGCAAAGAAAAATACTTAATAAGAACCTCATGACAGGGATAAACAATCACACTTCAATAATCAGCTTGATTGTGAATGGACTAAATGCACCACTGAAAAGACACAGAATGGCAAACTGGATAAGAAATTATTACTCAATTATTTGCTGCATCCAGGAAACTCATCTCCCCACAAGGGATGCCCACAGACTCAAAGAAAGGATGGAAAACAAGTTTCCAGGCAATGGATCACAAAAGAAGATAGGAGTCATGATCTTAATATCGGACAAAACAACCTTTAAGCTATCAAAAATTTAAAAAGATAAAAATGACACTACATAAAGATAAAAGGTCCAATTTATCAATAAGTAGTATCCAGCCAACATATATATGCACCCAACACAGGAGCACCAGCATTTATAAAACTACTAAGTAAAATAATAAGATATTGCCTCTAACACTATTATAACAGGGGAATTCAATACCCCACTAACAGCCCTAGATAGATCATCAAGGCAAAAAATTAACAAGGAGATCCGGAACCTAAATTTGACATACAACCAAATAGACTTAATAGATACCTACAGATAATTCCACCCAACAACCAGATCGATCACATCCTTGGCCATAAATCAAGCATAAACAAATTCCATAAGGTTGAAATATTGCCATGCACCTTCTCAGACCATAGTGGAAATTAAAAAAAAAAAAAAAATCAGCACCAACACAATTTCCCCAAAGCCCACAAAGACATAAACATTAAATACCATGATGCTAAACAACTACTGGGTCAACCCTGAAATCAAAGCAGAAATGAAAATATTCCTGGAAACAAATGAAAATAAAGAAACATCCTATCAAAACCTCTGAGATGCCATGAAAACATTTCTAAGAGGGGAGTTTATATCATTATGAGCACATATCAAGAAAATGAAAAGATCACAAGTGGAGAGCCTAACAAGTCACCGAATGGAGGTAGGAAGAGAAGACCACAAAAACCCTAACATTAGCAGAAGAATCCAAATCACCAGAATAAGAGATCAAATATAGAACATCAAAGACAAAATCATAGAAAACATCAACGAAAGTAAGAGCTGGTTCTTTGAAAGAATTAACAAGATTGATGGACCCCCTAGCCAGAATGATGAAAGAGAGAAAAAGCCCAAATAAACACAATCAGAAACACAAAAATTCAAATCACAACTGACCCCAAAGAAATACAAAAGATTATCACAGATTATTATATACACCTTTATAGAAACAAACTGGATAACCTAAATGAGATGGAGGACTTTCTGATATCACACAACCTCACCAGGTTGAAACAAGAAGACATTGAGACACTAAATAGACCAATAACAACCCAGGAAATTGATTCTGTCCTATGGAAACTACCTATAAAAAAGCCCCCTGGACTGGATGGTTTTCTAGCAGAATTATATAAAACGTACAAGGAGGAGCTGATACCAATCCTATTGAAAGTATTCCAGGCACTTGAGAAAGATGGAATTCTCCTGAAATCATTCTATGAAGCTAATATCACACTGATACACAAACTGGGTAAAGATACAGCAAAAATGAACTACAGGTCAATATCCCTTGTGAACATAGATGCAAAAATTCTCAACAAGATTCTAGAAAATTGGTTCCAAAAAAAAAAAACAATCTTAAAATCATCCACCTGACCAAGTAGACTTCATTCAAGGATGCAGGTCTTGTTCAATATTTTCAAGACCATAAATATAATTAAATACATCAATAGACATAAAAACAAGAACCACATGGTTATATCATTAGATGCAGAAAAATCCTTTATAAAATTCAGCATCCCTTCTTGATAAAAACCCTCAATCACCTAGGTATAGAGGGAGTATACCTCAAAATAGTAAGTGCCATCTATGATAAACCCACAGTTAAATGGACAGAAACTGGAAACATTCCCCCTGAAAACCAGAGCAAGACAAGGCTGCCCATTCTCACCCCCCTTGTTAAACATTGTGTTTGAAGTCCTAGCTAGGGCAATTAGACAAAAGCATGAAATCAGGGACATCCAAACAGAAAGAGAGGAAATCAAGTGTCCCCCCGTTTGCTGATGATATGATTCTGTACCTTGAAAATCCAAAAGAATCTGTTCAAAAACCTGCTTGCACTGATAAAGGACTTTGGCAAATCTAGGTGCCGGAGACCAGCTCCAGGAGAGAGTCAGGACCTGAATGGGGAGAATCAGGAACGGCAGAGAAGAACGATAGGAGTCACCTTTGTGGGTAGAGTTCAGGACTCTGCCAATTTTTATTCAATTCTTACATGCTTATATAGTTTATTTTACTGACCCCTGTACCCACAAAAATGCAACACATGTTACACATTAAATGCTTACATCATGTTTTTTCTTTTCGTTTATGGGGAAGTTGACCTTTACAAGTTTCATTTTGTTCCTTCCTGCTACTGGTGGTGTTATTTACGTCTGGATCAACAGACAAGAACCAAACAACAGCTGCCAAAACTTATTAACTATGCCCTCTAACTTCTAAATTTTTTATTTTTGCTAATCTATCTCCTTTCTATAATGCAACTTAGCAGCACTATATTGGCTTATTCTTAAATTTTATATAATTCGTTTATCTTTACTTTTTATATTTACTATTCTCTATTACAAATTTATATTTACTAAATTTCACCTTTATTCTACCTTATTAATCTTAACTATTTTACCTATTTTCTTATAACATGCTGTAATTCAAAAACCTAAATCTAATCTTATACTTATATATACTTCTACCTCTATCTATACTATTAATATATATTTAACATTTTTTACCTATTTCTAATTTTATTTACTCTCTTCTTTTAATCTAATTGCCTAAATCTTATTCAAATCTTAAACTAATTTATGATCTTATTTCTATTCTTTCTTTAATTATTCTGTAATCCCTCTAAAATCTAAAATCATGTCTGCGGCTTGTTTTTCTCAAATGCCGTTCAAAAACATTCTCTTATGTCTCAAGGGGGAGTATTTTGCTGTTTTTCCTACATCAAGTTTCTATACATAGTTTCACTGTTTCCTTAACATCCTTGCACATGCTGATTCACGTGCTATTTCTTACAAGGGAAGTGTCTTTGAGGCCTATGCACGCATTCCTTGAAGACTAAAGGGGCCCGACAATAGGACCCATGGGGCTCTGCCTCCATCATGGCCGCTTCCCACTGGGGCTCTGCTCCCCGTCAGCGTTTTTCCCCTTTTCGGGTAGCCTCCGTTTTGCCTCTTTAGGGGTTGCAGCTTCCGGCAACTAGGGGTACAAAATAAATGTGCAAAAGATAGTTGCATTCTTATACACCAACAATAAGGTGACGGAGAACCAAATAAAAAGCACAATCTCATTCACAATAGCCACAAAAAAATGAAGTACCTCAGCATCTTCTTAACAAGAGAAGTGAAAGACCTTTACAATGAGAACTACAAAACACTGTTCAAAGAAATCCAAGAAGACACAAACAAATGGAAAAATATTCCATGCTCCTTGATAGTAAGAATCAGCACTGTCAAGCTGTCCATCCTACCAAAGGCAACCGACAGATTCAACGCAATACCCATTAAATTACCAACATCATATGCTCAGACCCGGAAATGACCATACAGAAATTCATATGGAATATAAACAATCAAGAACAGACAAAACAATCCTTAGCAAAAGAAACAGAGCAGGAGGTATCACACTTCCAGTCTTCAAACTTTATTATTAGGCTACAATAATCAGAACAGTTTGGTATTGGTACAAGAACAGGCATATAGACTAGTGGAACAGGATAGTGATACTGGAAGCAAAGCCTTCATTAATCACCCAACTCATCTTTGACGAAGCCTCCAACAACAACCACTAGGGAAAGGAGAACCTACTTAGTAGTAAATTGTGCCAGGAAAACTGGCTAATTACATGCAGAAGATTGAAACAGGACCACTACCTATCACCATACACAAAAATTGACTCTAAATGGATCAAAGACCTAAATGTAAAACCTCAAACTATAAGAATCTTGGAAAATGCAAGAGACACCATTATGGAAATTGGAACTGGCAAGCAATTCCTGATCAAACCCTAAGTGCCAATACCATAAGAAATAAGATAGATAAGTGAGAACTCATCAGACTGACAAGTTTTCTGCAAAGCAAATGAAACCATCAAGAGAGCAGGGAGACAAACCATAGAATAGGAAAAAAAAAATATTTGTATATCTGACAAAGGCCTAACATCTAGGATCTATTAGGAACTCAAATGTATCTAAAAGAAAAAAAAAAACCCCATTAGAAAGTAGGCAAAGGGCATTAAAAGACACTTGTCATAAGAATATGATGGGCAGCCAACAGACACAAGAAAAAGTGGTCAGCCTTGCTAAACAGAAGAAATGCAAATCAAAACCACGCTGAGATACGAACTAACCCCAGTAAGAATGGACATCATTAATAAAATAAACAACAACAGATGCTGGGGAGGATGTGGAGAAAAAGGAATGGTTCTATATACTGCTTGTGGGAATGCAAACTAGTGCAACCTCGTTGGAAGACAGTGTGGCAATTTCTGAAAGATCTAGAAATTGACCTTCCATATGACTCAGCAGTCCTCCTATTGGGATATACCCAGAGGAACTCAAATCATTCTACAAAGAAGATATTTTCATTTGCATATTTATTGCAGCTCTATTTATAATAGCAAAAACATGGAATCAACCATGCTGCCCATTGAAGCTGGACTGGATAAAATAACTGTGGTCCATATACATAATGGAATATTATGCAGTCATAAAGGAGGATAAACACATGAACTTCACTGCGACTTGGATGGATTTAGAGTCTATCACGCTCAGCGGTGTATCACAGAAACAAAGAACAGAATACCACATGTTCTTACTCCCATCCAGGTTATAGGACAATCACAGGATAGAGATGTGGTATAGGGCAATCAGTGAGAAAGACAGAAGAGGAGAGCAGGGGTGGAAAACAATTAAATCGGAAGGAACTAAGAAGATTATAGGAGAAAAGAATTGGAAACAATAACAAAGCAAACAACGAAACAAACTAAAACCAAAAAGAGGGTAGACAGGGAGACATCTGAGGTGAATTCTGTATAACCTAATGGAAAATAACAATTTTGTATTCTCTTCTGGAAACTTACTATCAGTCTCATATAATGATAAGGCTTCTGGTAATGCCAATAACTAAGTATTCTCTTAAATGTTATAACTTTATCAAGGAATTAAGGGAAAAGTATCTTAATATATGAGAATACTGAACTATGGCACAGTATCCAATTGCACTAAAATTGAAGTGTCTGAATTTCTACAAGTCAGCTAATTCCACAGAAAATGGTGTTAAGGATGTTAATTATAGTCTTAGTAATTATAGTTCTTAGATTACGTTTGCAAATACTGTCCTGCAGCCAATAGAAAAAACATAAGTGTCAGGAATTGATGATACAACCAGAAAGTTGGGAATGTGCTTTTCAATGTAATTTTAGTATGATGATCTCTATAAGAAATTTCTTGCACAGTGTATTGTAGGAAGGGATGTATGAAGGATTGTGCAATACTGGATCACTTGATTGGTCACGTAATTGTTTCTGGAAAGATGTGGTCTCTATCACTACCCAGGCTGCCTCATGCAGTGAGGAATACCCAAAGAAAAGGGCAAATAAAGTCCAACCAATAATAAAAGAGTTAACCTTGGGTCAAACACTTCCAGATATTATACAATCAGGATTTTTGTGGTAGAAAACTAATACATTTTGGAAAATAGTGGACTAAAATTAGGCTAGAGAATGTTAAATCTCTATCTAGGAAACCAAGAAAAGCAAGTATATTATAAAAAGATTTGGGCTATGTGCTTGAAGAAGAAATTCCAAAAGAGGATAATGGAGTGGAAGGAACCAGGTGCAAGTCAAATTATGTAAGTTCTAATGAAATTGGGAGAGAGAGGAAAATTCATAATTGTTCGCTAAAATAAATTATAGTGAAGAGGAAGCTGGACAATGATAGATCAAAGTAGAAAAGACAATGACAATCAGGAAACTTTCAGTCTATAAAAGTGATCTGAAAGTACCAAATGTAGCATACTAGTGGTTCCCTGTCATAGTCCTGGAAGTTACAGAAAAAGCTGTACTTTGGAAAATGGTAAATGTTATTACAGTGCGGTGTTTGGACATCATTGGACTGATGAGGAAAGTCATTTACCTGAAACAAACTATCTTCTGCCAGATCTCAGCTCATTATCATCTAGACTAAGGCTAGGTAGGGAACAAAATGGAGTCAAACTCATTATTTGTGCTTTATGCTAATCAATCAGTTTCAGCAGAGCTTAGAAGTACTAGTAAGTAGCTTTCATGTATCTATAACAAAAGGTAGAGGTAATCCTCAATGTTATTTTCATACAGTTGTTGCTATCTTTCTTCAACCCTGTCTCCTTGATCTTGATTTCCACTCTGCCTTGGCCACTTATTCATATTATCTAGACTTATGGTTACCAACAACAATGACAACACAATCTCATTTTCAAGTATCTCCCTCTCTCACTACATATGTTTTAATGAAAAGTCACATAATATGTGCAGGTAGAAAGTAGAAAACATAGCAAATCTTTTTTTTTTTTTTTTCCTTTTTGAGTTGGAGTCTCACTCTGTCACCCAGACTGGAGTGCAGTGGCTGCTCCCGGCCACCACAGCCTTGACCTGCTGGACTCCGGCAATCCTTCCACTTCAGCCTTCCAAGTAGCTGGAAATACAGGCACACGTTACCACGCCCGGCTAATTTTTTTTTTTTTTATTTATTGTAGAGATGAGGTCTCGCCAAGTTGCCCAGGCGGGTCTCGAACCCTCGGACTCAGGCAATTCACTCACCTTAACCTCACAAAGTGCAGGATTACAGGCTGCACCACTGAGCCCGGCCATAGCAAATCTTGAAACAAAGCAAATCATAACATAAGAATGAATTCCAAGCAGTTCTCATACAGCCTATCTTAAGCACAGGCATTTCTGGATCATGCAATGTCTTCATTAACAGTCTTATTTTTAGTCCCATATTTAATGGCAAGAGTCACAAGGAAGTCTGTAATAAAATAAACCCATTAAAGATAAGATCATATGCTAAAATATGCTGTCACTTATTGGTCCTATAAACTTTAAGGATAGAATTTAGGGTATCTAGTAAAAAAGATAAGACAATTTCTTCAGCATTTTTTATTATTAGAATTTGAAGTTAATTAGTCAATGATGAATCCACACTGGTAATTAGATTTCAACCACAGTTCTCGATCCATTGTAAATATGCAACATATTCTGAAGTAAATGAACAGGGAATAATTTTTCTTTAGTTTTATTGGGATATAGTCTACATGCCATAGAACTATTACTCGTTTTAAATACATAATTAAATAAGTTAATTCAGAGCAAAACTCTAACTTTCCTCAATTCTGTGAAAACTGGAAGAGATGAGAAAGTTTCAAAAGAAAAGTTTGAAGCTAGCAGAGGTTGTTTCATGAGGTTTAAGGAAAGAAGCCATCTCTATTATATTCTCTATTACATAAAATTACAAGGTGAAGCTGCAAATACTGATTCAAAACCTTAAACAAATCGTCCATGATATCTAGATAACAGTGCTGATGATGGTGGCTACACTAAACAACAGATTTTCAATGTATACAGAAGCCTTCAATCGGAAAAAGATGTCAATAAGGGTGTTCATAGCTACAGAGGAGAAGTACGTGCCTGGCTTCAAAACTTCAAAGGACAGGCTGACTGTCTTGCCAGGAGCTAATAAAGCTGGTGACTTGAAGTTGAAGGCAATACTCAAATGAGCTTTCTGAAAATTCTGGGGCTCTTAAAAATTATACTAAGACTATCCTCCCTGTACTCTATAAGTGAAACAACAAAACATGATTGTCTACAGCATTTGGTTTACATATTTAAAGAATATTTTAAGAGCACTTTGAGATTTCTCAGAAAAGCAAATCCTTTCACAATATTTCCATACATTGACAATGTATCTAGTCATCCAAAAACTCTGATGATATGCAAGGAAATTAGTGATTTTATGCCTAATAACACAACATCTATTCTGCAGCCCATGAATCAAGAAGAAATTTTGACTTTCAAGTTTTACCATTTAAGAAATACGTAAGGTGGTATTTCTTAAATAAGGTGGCTATAAATAGAAATTCCTCTGAAGTATCTGGGCAAAATGAGTTACAAACCTTCTAGAAAGTACCCACCACTCTACATGCCATTCAAAATTCATGGGAAGTCAAAATATTTACTTTAATGGGTATTTGGAAGTGGTAGCTCCCAACTCTCATGAATTGAGGGACTTAATACATCAATGGAGAAAGTAACTACAAATGTGGTCGAAATATCAAGAGAACTAAGTTTAGAAGTGGATTCTGAAGATGGGGTTGAATTTTATGATAAAATTTGAGTAGATAAAAAGTACATTCTTACTCATAGGTAGGGAAAGTGGTTTCTTGAGATGAAATATACTCCTGGTGAAGATGCTGTGAACATTGCTGAAAATGACAACAAAGGTTTTTAATATTACCTATACTTAGTTAACAAAGCGATAGTAGAGTTTTAAATAATAGATTCTAATTTTGTTAGAGGTTCTATCATGGGTAAAATGCTAATAAAAGGATGACATGCTATAGAGAAATCTTTCATGGAATGACTTGTCAATAGATGTGGGAAATTTCAGAAATTGCCACAGCCAACCCAACTTTCAGCAACAAACACCATGATCAAACATCAGTCATTAAGACCAAAGAAAGATCCTCCACCACCCAAGATTATGATGACTCACTGAAGACTCAGATAATCATCAGCAACTTTTTAGCAATAAATTATTTTTAATTATGATATATATATTTTAGATATAACGTTATTGCATACCAAATGGACTACAGGATCAGGTAAAAATAGTTTTATATATACAGGAAAACCAAAGCATTTTTGAAACTCACTGTACTGCAATATTTACTTTAGTGTTGTGCTCTAAAATTGAACCCACAATATCTCAGAGGTATTCCTATGTTTAGATTTGTATATGTGAGTGTGTTTGTTCATGCATGTGTCTATCTTCTAAGAAAAGATTAATAAGTAAATTATTTGTACATCAATGATAATTAAGGATATGTAGAGGGTAAGATTTGGTTTATTCACTCTCTAAAGTTTGAAAATGGATATATGCATATCTGTTTATTATAAAGTCAAAATTAATCTGAAACTTAATATTTCTTTCTTTGGAACTCACTCTGGAATTTAAAATTGCAGTTTCCTAAGTTACAAAAAAGTGTGACTTAGTGAAACAACACTAAGAAAATAATCCAAAAAATCCACAATTGTGTGTATTTTATAAATTTTCAATTTTTGTAGTAATATGGCCATTTTTCATAAGAATAATGTCAATGATACAAGATTATAATAATTTTCAAATTAATTTTATAGTGCCATTTAATTTTTATTTTAAATTTGAAATTTTTATTGAAATAAATCCTGGATTACTGTACTTCACCATTTTGGGAATATAACAAATTAATTTATTTTTATTAATATAGTGATGTTATAGACATAGTTTTTCATACACTCAGGTCTATTGGGATCTATTCATTTTCTCAGGATACTATTTGTATTACATGTTTTTAAAAAGCTTGAATTCAATTCCTTATCTTGATTCAGAAAACCTATGTTTAAACATTTTTTACTCTATGTGTGTCATCAATCAAAGAATAACTCATAATTATCATTAAATATATATTTACATGTGTGTGTGTGTGTGTGTGTGTGTGTGTGTGTTTCTCTGTTCTTTGTTATCACTGCTTAAGTAGGGATGGCAAAGACTGAATTTTATATATGATCTACTATTCTCTTTTTTATTTACTTTCTGCTCAGCATCCTCAAGAACCATTTCTACAATTAAAAAATAACTGAAATCGTTCTAAAATTATCTTGTTAATAATTATAGAAAGGCCTTCAAAATTTTAATAAAGTGAATTAATTATATTAATTTCTAAAACATATGTTAAGAATTAAAGTGTTACATATTTTCTCAGGTATTTCATTACCATCTGGTAGTTCTAGATTTGATAGAAGTACTAACATGACATCAGGCTGTATTTACAGATGTGATTTATTACAACAAAGTTTACAGTACAGGACCTTCAGGAATACTATATACATATGTGAAAGACAGAGTTCAAATGCAGAATTTCTTGTCCCCACTCAGTGGGGACTGCAATAAAATGTCTTCCTCTCAAGCATCAAAGTGCAGAATAATGTGTGACAAGATCCTAACTAGAGAAAGCCTGCTTGAATTTGGAATCTAAATGTACTCAGAATTATTAAATAGTACATAGATTATATAACAATTTATATGACTCTTAGCAAGTAAGTAGAAATACTTCAGAGCATTTTGCATGAAGTTGATTTTTAAATTAATCAACAATGGGTGCTAGCATTTTCTTTACAAAAATGTCACGTGAAAGTTAAACATCTCCAAAACAAAGTGAATAATCTTGGGCTAGGTAGAATAATCAGGTTAGGCAGAAATATTTACACTTGTTCTGTTCCATATATTTATTTTTCTTGAGTGAATCAGTCCATTGAAAATATATACTCCTTTTGACTGTAGCTCTTAGTTGCCTTTTAAAAACTGGTTTTATTGTATTTTATCTCAAAGGTACTGCTGTCTAATACACCTTCCTTTAATAATAAAAATGGTCTTTGTTTATTCAATAATCTAGTTATACATAACTGTTGAGCATGTGGAATGTGACTGGCGTGATGGAAGAAAACTAAATTCTTAATTTGATTTATTTTTTATTGATATTAATTCAAATAACCTTACACATCTAGTGGCGAACATACGGGCAGTAAAGGTCTAAAGTAATAAGTATAGAAACTCTCTTGAGAGCTACTTTATCTAAGAATCTATGGCACAGCTATCAAAGCCTGCCCGTGTACCCTTGGCATTTGTTCCTGTACTTTCTGAGTAATCTTGGCCCACACATAGGCTAGAAGTTCACAGAAGTTAATTTCCACGGGGAGCAACCCTCTGAGATGGCAAAAGCAGGTTGATGGAAAAAGACTGCACCATTCCCACTCCCTAGTGGGACAGTTCTGAGGCCAATTCTAAATCTGGTACCAAAGGTCTGCAGTGAGATTGCACTCCAGTGTCCCACTATGATCATTTACTTAATAACACATCTTATTGACTTTCTTCCTTTTCTTAATTCAACCCTCACTACCAATTGGAATTGCACCCCAAATAAATCTCCATATTTGGGCTAGTTTCCTGATTTACTAAAGACTGACCCTCTGTACTTCTCTGTTTCTATGATATTCCTTCTTTATCTCCCATTAATAGATTTTTGAGCTATGTCAGTATTTTCTTTACCATTGCATCCTCACAACTTGGTATACTGTCAGACAAATTATATCAACCAATAAATTTTTGATGAACAATTGGATGAGTAAAAGAATAAATGTGTGCATGAATGATCAATAAAAAATAAGGCATAAAGTCAATCCCAGAAAACATGCTGATGTTTATTCAGTTCCAACTGTGTCTAGGCTGATGGCAATTTTGCCCAGTTCTTACGCTTATCTATGAATTTCATTTTTATCATCTTTTCATAGCATTGGTCTCAGTGTTTTGGGGTTTTCCATTTTTTAACTCTGTTCCCTCTTGAGGGCTTAAGCACACATTTGCTTCATTGGATTGTCCTACTTAGTTTGCTAGGATGTTTTCCTCAGTTTTTACCCTCAGAAATTACTCTCTGACCTTCTGATTGTTTTTTTATCCAAGACTTCATGGTCTTATGGATATTGGGATCCTGTAGCCAACATGTATTTATTTACTTCTTTCCACACCTTTATCAGTGCAAGATCTTAAACAAGATATTAAGCTGTTAGTAGTTTTTCCTTCATTTTGAATTTAGAACACTAGGTAAAATAATATATTTTTTGAATTGTGGATTAATTGTGAAGAAAGTAGATATATTTAGTGTATTCAAGTTTAATAGAAAATAGGTGATATAGTCTAATTTGAATGTGACAAGTATATTCACAAAGGGATTTCCTATTTGCAAGTAAGTTGATTGCAGGAGAGCCTCAAAAAATAGTGCTGGAACCCAGTAATAGCAACACTGGGGTTAGTGTCCTTAGACTCAAAGAGACAAGGGTAGGGAGATTACCAGAACCTGAAAGATCGTCAGTCCTGTAGGGTCAGCTTCACATAGAGAAGCAGAGACCTACCATTGAAGGAACCAATTTTCCAGAGTCACCTCACAGGGAATGAACCAAGGAAATAAATACTCTTTCTCTCCTTCCTTTGTTTCCTGCTGGAGCTCCTCATTGGCTAATCTCAGTAAGAGCCAGAGAACACAATGCTCTTCCAAGCAAGTAGTAGATCAGGTAAGACTGAGAGGTAGATCTAGAATGGCAAATAGAAGACACTCCACATACACATTGGTAGTAATGATTATCTCACATTGATTCCTATTCAGAAAAATTCTAAACTTCCGATTCCTTAGTAGCTATTAGATGGAAGTATGTTTATGTTACATCTAAACATTTGGAGAGTTAATATAAAATATGACACAAGTACATTTCTATTCTGATTTAATCATATTTAGGATATTAGGTGAAAACTCACAAAAGGAGACACTAATGTATTAATGGCACTCTCGTGGTTTGAAAAAATATTGATGATATGTATATTTTGTTAGAATTTATTGTAATTTTGGTAAACTCACTAATGAAAGAGCATTTTTTAAATTTTGAAGTATACCAAAACTGAAATAAATCTATTTATCTACAAAAAACTTTAAAAATTTTTGACATCATCACCAAATCAAAAAAAAATCAAAATAAGGTATATAATCCACAATCTTATTATCTATTAAGGAAATTATGTTTTAAAATGCAAATTAAGTATTAAAAAATCAGATACCTTTAATTAATCCAAGTCTCAATAGGTAATCTCCTGTAGGTTGTACAGAAAAGATTCAACATATGCCCAATATTCATATTTGCTTCATTTTTGTCATAGAATAAAACTATTTTTCACATGATTAACTTAGGTTTTAGAAACCCATAAATATTCCCTTCTAGATTACAAACAGAAAATAAATAAAAGGATGCTTCTGTATGCACAAGGTGCAATTGATGACAGCTTAAGAAACAGCCATTTGGATTCACCATCAACTCTTAGAACTGCCTGTGGCAGAGAGGACATTTGTTTTTATTCTCAGATGCAGCTGAAGATATAAGGTTTTGCCATAGTAAGTCATGTAACTTAATCTGCTGGTTATCTCTAATTCAGTTTTGACCTTGTAAAGACAGTGATAGTTGCTAGTTTCTTGGGAAATGCAACTAAAATAAATATTTTAATGATAATTTCAAAAATCTAACTATTTAGCGAGAATCTGGATGAGATTACTTTGGCAAGATTCAAAATCTCTGCTTTGTGCCTCAAGAGGAAGGCATAGGAATGGAATAATTCATAACCCAAATTACATTTGCCAGAAATTCAAATTCATTATAAAATTTGTTGTGGAGACTCTGAATACATTAATTTTGTCACTATTTCACATACACAATTTTTGGTGCTTCTACAATGATGTTTCTGCAAATTGAACTTATTGAACGGCACCTGCAGTTTCTCTTCTGCCAGAAATCTCTTCTCTGTGTTAGTTCTGATAAAAATTTGGCCACCATTCAAGATAAGAGTGAGTTATTTGAACACCTCTTACCAACAATGGATGCATTCATGTTCCCAGAAATGGTGTCCTCAATTCTGGATACAAGATATCAGTCACCTATTTGCCGCCAATTGACTTAAAACTAAATTTATGTATTTATGTATTTATTTATTTTTTGAGTCGGAGTCTCACTCTGTCACCCAGATTGGAGTGCAGTGGCCGCTCCTGGCCACTGCAGCCTCCACCTGTTGGGCTCCGGCGATCCTTCTGCCTTCCGAGTAGCCGGAATTACAGGTGCGCTGTACTATGCCCAGTTCATTTTTATTTTATTTTATTTTATTTTATTGTAGAGATGAGGTCTCGCTAGCCCAGGCGGATCTCGAACTCGCGGGCTCAGGCAATCCACTCACCTCAGACTCCCAAAGGCGCAGGATTACAGGCTGAGCCACCGAGCCCGGCTCCTAAAACTAAATTTAAAATGCAGTGTAAAATAACGTTCTTTGTGTTATCTGTCAAGGTAAAATTTAATTTTTTGCTTTCAATTTTTGTTTTTGCCATACAAGTGACAAATGGACTCATTGCCTTTAGTTCTGTGCTCATTAACGTGTGCCAGCCTATTTGGTCTTGCCATAGTCAAAATAATTTAGGAATTATGCAATCCTTAATTATCAGTGTCTCTCAATTAAAACCCATGTCATCTAGATATTTTGTTAGTTTATCTATGTTATAAGACATAAAAACAACCAAGACTTCATTCCCAGAAGAAAGATACAGATGTTTGTATTACTGAACAATAGAAATATCTATAGTTTGTGTGTTGTGTAAGGAAGAGGGGATAAAGAGAATATATCTTCATTACTTTGAAAATAACTTTAATATGATAAGTACAAATATTTTTTTTCCTAACTTGGATAACATTGAAAGTCTGTGTTATATGTTTTCTTTGGGACTAATCTGGTATTTGAAATTAACACAGTCTACTTTGGAGAGAAGAATTGAATTATGCTTAAGTAAAGCAATACACAAAACTTCATAAAAAAAATCATTATGTAGTTCTTGTTTCCCAAGTTTTTTATTTTCACATATTGGCATAAAATGCAGGATAAACTGGTTCTCAATAGTGTAACTTTTGTGTTTTTTATTATGTTTTTGGTTACATATTAGAAATACATGTTTTTTTTAATACTACATATCCATATTTCTTTTACATTTTAGTTATTTATTTCCTCCACTCTATTGATTTTATTTTTTTATTATAGTAACTTTGGAAATATCCTTCTTCTATAGGGAATAAAACTAAAGGTTAATTTCCACATTTAGACATGATAAAGGTTAGAATAGGACAGACATACTTATATGTCATCCTAAGTGATGTTGACATTTGATATCATAGTGAAATCATGCCTGAGAAAAGGTTAGAATCAGATCTAATGATTTAACCAAACCTCAGATAAACTCTACGTATTTAGAGTCATTGTCTATTCAAACTTTAAAATTACTTAAGTTTTTAACTTACAATTTTATAAATACAATACCAATAGTGATTTTAAATATTTTGAGACCGTTAAAGTTTCTTGAATTTGAGCAAATAATGGCTAAATTATCTTAAATATACTTTTTATAAAATATTTAAAATTATTGACTCAGTTTTTTTACTTAAAAATTTCAGAAAACATAAAACTACCAGTGTGTTACAAACAAGAACACAATATCCTTTGGCAAATAAATATGGAAAAAATACTTCTAAAATATATTAAACTAAACATATTGGGAGATAAAAATACAGGATTTTATTTTTTATTTTTATTTTTTGAGTTGGAGTCTCACTCTGTCACCCAGACTGGAGTGCAGTGGCCGCTCCCGGCCACCGCATCCTCCACCTGCTGGGCTCCGGCGATCCTCCGCCTCAGCCTTCCAAGTAGCTGGAACTACAGGCACGCGCTACCACACCCAGCTAATTTTTTGATTTATTGTAGAGATGAGGTCTCACCAAGTTGCCCAGGCGGGTCTCGAACCCACTGGCTCAGGCAATCCACTCACCTCAGCCTCCCAAGGCTTGGGATTACAGGCTGAGCCACCGAGCCCGGCTAGGATTTTATTTTTTAAATGGCTTGGGTTTTGTTGCTCAGGGAATGAGAGAGAAATAATAAAATTAAATAAATCCTACACAATATAGTGAACACTGTGTACATTAAGCCAAAGGTCATCTGACTTCTCTACTAATGTGGGTCCTTGTAATAGTCCCACATCTCTGTCATTCTTCTTTCTTGTCATTACGCAAGGCATCACAGTTCTCAAGCTGACTGAGGGGCACTAGATCTACATTAGAAACTTCACTCTGTCTTCCTTCAGAGCCCCTTCTCCTCTGTTGCTTAGTACTTTCACCCTAAAAGCATCAGTTAGTAAAGTATGAGCCAATTAGCAGTGTTGACAGTGATGGTGATAAGAAATATATATAGATTTTATTTCTGAAAAAACATAAATTAGAAATGTATATCTCATTCAAGAATGAATTAACTCTAATTTTAAAAACTAGTGATTCATTAATTATTAATTATAATTTATTAGTATTAGTTATACCATATTGCATAGTATATATCAATTGTATACTCTATCTTAAATTGCCTATATACTATATAATAATGTAGCATATATATGATAGAATACATTAATATAAATAAGTATCGTGTCTATTAGTATTTTATTTATGCTGGTCCTGCAACATAAATCCTTCCCATATGCTGAAAAGAAAACTAAAATGTAGGAAAGGGGTAGGCGAAAAAAAGAAAACTAAAAGGTAAACGCTTTTGAACTAAACAAAAGCTAAAATTGACCATTTAATAAGACTGATACAAAACTTAGCCATCCTTTTATATGTATCGTAAACATCCAGTTTTTAAAATATTTTTCTTTTCTTTAATTTGAAGAGACAAGAATGACCTTAGCTTAAATTTTTTCATTATGAGATCTTATCTCTCACCAATTGAAATGTAATACTGAAATTCTTTTAAAATGTTTAGTAATTATAGAAATTATAGGCCAATAACTTATAAGTTGATGTTGTTTTTAAATTAACCAGATGTAATTTGCAAGAAGCTTTTTGAATGTTATGATCTGTAAAAATTTCTCTCATATCTGAATCTCTTCTCCCCAACATACATATCATAATAAAAGTCAAAGCCTAAAACTTTTAAATAAAATAAAAGTCCTTTAGACAGTTTGAAAACTAAATACAACACAGAGTTTTGCTCATTCTCACTGGTATCATTTTTGTTCTATGCTGTACTATGATACTTAAGTATGCCACTGGAAAATGGACAAAAACAACAAAATTTCTCATTTCTCACAGTTCAATTAAATCGTATCACATATTTTTTTGCTACAAAAATGGTGTTGAATTAATTGACTTACTGTTTTATTGAGATAAAGATCTAAGATATTTTCAAAATTCTTCATTCAAGAGTTAATTCAGAAGTTACTGTTACAAATAATGTGGTGTATAAGTAGATCTATTTTTCTGAAATATGAGTGTATTTCTATTGTGGCATTCTTCTTAGGAATCATGCTATGATAAATGATACTTTTAGGGTACGAGTTTTATACTAAACCTGTGGTCTCAATTTTGGAAGAAGAATTTGTTTGTTCACTCTAGGGAATCTGCATAACATCTGAGTGGGCTCTGTACTTGTCCTGAACTACACCATGACACTCATAAACAGGCTGAATACATAACCAGTGGAGATTTAAATAAATTATTATTGAAAGATTAGTCAGGGTTCCCAAAGAATTATAGTTCATGAAGACAGGGAATTTAGACCATACTTAATTCAAAAGCACCATGAAACTAAAAGGGAAAAATGGAGATTGGCCTTATAATTCATGCCTTTGGAGGTTCTTGTATTTACATACTTCTTCTAAACTTTTCTATTTTTTTTTTGTATTTACATACTTCCTCTAAATTTTTCTAAATCTTTCCAATATCTCATTGTTTGCTTCTCAAAGTTGAACTTTAAAGCTTTCCCCACTCTTCAGTTTACCTACCTACTTCCTCAATTTTTTTTTAATCCCCTAGAGAAAAAAATCAGTCCTCACTTTTTCCCTTGTGTTTTTCAAATTCTGGCTTACTTTGGGTATAATACTAATGAAAGTTTTTTTCAAACCAGAAAGACTTCAAAATGAAAAGTTCTTCTCAGAATTTAGTCACCCTTGACTTTTCATTCCTTCAAACTTGATCTTTGTAATCAAGAACAATGCTTCTCCTTGATGATAAATTCAATAATCAATGATGATTGGTTTTCTTTTTTCTGTTTGTTTGTTTTTCTTATGGTTTCACAATATAGTGCTCTGGACTTTATAATGTAAACGAACATTTTCAGAGTAAGGATGCAAACTTAGCAGTCTCCTTGGAATGAAAACTGGCTTGGAAGTTACTTCATTCTCTTTCTCTTTTTCAAAAGTGTATCTCTTAGCGCCAGCTGCTTTTCCCGGAAGGAATGCTTATTTTTGGACCGGACATTCTGGCTATACTGCATCATCATAAAGTCCTTCTGTTTTTTCTTCTGTTTATTTGTGGAACTAGAAAACGGATTTATTTTGGTTTTCTTCCAAACAAATTCTTTTCTGTCAGTCTTCCCAGTCATTGCAGTTGCTAGTCTTATCTCCTTGTCAGACTGGCTTTTTATGAAGGCACTCAATATCCCAAAGAGAAAGTAATTCGCCCCTGGGCTCCTCATCACCTTCAATTTCAACATATTTCCTCTTTTGGGATTTCCCAAGGGCAGCATGAAGTTCTTACTTCATCTGGGTTACGTGAATTTTCTGGAAATCTGCCTGAGTTAAAACTCAATTAGTGCTGACGGCTGCAGCTTTGGTTTTCTGCTCCTCCATCTCAGCTTCTTGGAGATTTTTTGCTGCTCCTCATCAGAAGAATGGTGCAGATCAATCCATTTGCCATCAGCATCCTCCTCACTGATACTGGTAGTTTCCCATCCATCTTCATGATTTTCAGCATTCTCTTCTTTCTCAACTTCCAGAGCTTCTGATCCCGGAATGATCCCGGAATGTAATTTTTAGCATCTAATTCTCCATATTCCTGTATCCTTGCTACTATGGAGGCCTCTGTAGGCTTACCTCATAATTTCTTCTGCAGTATCTGAGGATTCGGTGTTTGGAAGAGTTGAATCAAAGTCCTAGCAGACATCATTACATTCTTATCTTTATGTGTTTTATACTGAGCCAAGTCTTGAAGAAGTTCTCCAGTCATAGCCAGAGGACATCGAGCTGTTATCTCTTTTATAGCATTGATTCCTATTGTTATGACTTCCCCAGAGTTTTTGTGGGCAACAAAATTGTTGGCCACAGTCATGAGGAATGACTGAATGACTCTGTTGGTACTAGTTGATGAGCTGCTTGTGCAGCCATCAGAAGGATCTTTGTTAATTCTCTCTAGTGGGGCTGCAGAAACCTTAGCACAAAGGGGTAGAAGTTGAAGAGGAAAATCTCATGAATTCCCCCCAATCTGGAGATGAGAATCATGAGCATCATCTTCACTTCATACTGCTCCTTAGAACTCTCTAGCTGCTTTACTAGTTTATATGCAAAATCATGGGGATCATGAATCAGGTGAATAGTTGAAAAGTTAAACACCCCAGGTTTCTTATTCTTCTTTTGTTGCTTGAGCAATTTCATTGCCTTTTCCAGTCTTTTCTTGTTTTTGGAGCTTTTCTTTCCTGTAGCATACTGCACTAACAGGTCTCTTGCTGTTGGTCTGTCATCCTCAGATTCTGAGTCACTGTTCTGTTTCTCATCTTCATCTTTTCCAAGGAAGAAAGTCAAAGCAGCAACTAGTATCTTGATGACCTTAGAGAAACATGTTGTTGTGATGACATTGACGGTTTGGGCATCATTCCAGGTGTTCCTTCTCTAGAGTTCAGTCATCACATCCAGAGACATCTTGGCTTCTGTCGCATTGCTACCTCTTCTATCTCTTAACATAGTGTACATAAAATTCTGCGATACTATATTCACTTTATTGTTCTTGTGTTTTGCATTTACATTCTTTTTTCTCTAATTTATTTATTTATTTAAAAGATATAGGGTACAATTCAGGTTTAGGTATACAAACATTGATCATGCAGGTACCCTTGTTGATGAGGTATGCCCCACCCTCCCCTAGCAGTTTTCCCCAACTGCCAGTTCCACCCCCCCTTCCCCTGACAGTTTTCCGCATCTGCCAGTTACTTTCTTATAGCATTATAATTGCTCAAGGTCACCTTATGAGTGAGAACATATGGAACTCATTCCTTTGTTTTTGTGATAAATCACTGAGTATGATCGGCTCCAAACCCATCCAAGTTGCTGCAAAGTCCATATATTTGTCCTTCTTTATGGCTGCATAATATTCCATCGTGTATATGTACCACATTTTT